>NC_056682.1:18425000-18492500 GCF_018350215.1 Panthera leo | reverse complement strand
TTGACCAGGAATAAAGCCTGGACATTAAGGAGCAGACTAATGAGAAATGAAACTTATGTTTTATCAATGTTGTATCATTTGCTTTCCTGAACTCCAGGACTAAGCCTCTCTTATCACCATGGGAATTAGGAAGGGTATAAAAGACTATTCTCTACAAACTCTTCCCTTTAATTTACTGCCCACTTTCTGTGAGATTTTCCTTGTTGGTATACTGAATCCCACTAGGGAGAATTTTAGTTGGGTTGCCCTCTTGGTGGTCAAATTGTGCTCTTTACAAATGCAACCTAAGAGCCAGGCCCATCTGGGAGGAGGGGCTACCGTCTACTTAGGGCTTCATCCACTCAGAGGGGCCAGTTTTTCTGATCTACCCACCTCAAAGGGGACCCATTATATTCTCACAAAATTGTCATTTAATCTGTGTTTGGAGGTTTACTTTTTTTTTTTTTTTTTTTTTTTGCCTTCTGGCTGTATCACATATAGAAGAGAAAAAAACGATTATTTTGTTCAGGAAATTTCATGAAGCCATGCTCCGTGACGCTTCAAGCAGGTCTGTGAAGAGCTGTGTAACTGAAGCACAGGAGAGGAAATTTTCAGGGTGAGCATGATAAAAAAGCTTCCTACTCAAAGTCAGGAAGTTGGGGTTCCTGAAGAGGGCCAAGCTGCCACTCATCTTTCTGATGGTCTGCTCAGCTGCTTGATTCCTCAGCTGCAGAATACTGGGATTATTTTGCTTGCTTTATCATATTTATTCATTTAAAAAAAATTTTTTTTAACGTTTATTTATTTTTGAGACAGAGAGTGACAAAGCATGAACGGGGGAGGGTCAGAGAGAGGGAGACACAGAATCTGAAACAGGCTCCAGGCTCCGAGCTGTCAGCACAGAGCCCGACGCGGGGCTCGAACTCACGGACCGCGAGATCGTGACCTGGGCCGAAGTCGGCCGCTTAACCGACTGAGCCACCCAGGCGCCCCTCATTTTTTAAATAGATACTGAAGACACAATATATTCAAAATTTCTAAATCTTATGTTCAAAATTCGAAACATATGAAAAACTGTGCCATCCTCTGTCTTCAGAGAGGCAGAGACTTGCTACTTAAAGTGTGGTCCATGTGTCAGCAGCATCACTTTGTGAGAAATGTAGAATCTCCGATCCTACTCCCGACCTATAGGATCAGAACTGCATTTTAACAAAATCCAGGCGATCCTTGTACACATAAAAAAATGACAGCTGTTGTAGATGCGTAGGTGTAAACATTTTGAATCTGAGTCTCAGCTATAGCACTTTCTCAACACCAATGCAGGAAGGCAGCCTAAATTTAACCTTATCTTATTAGCATCCTTGTCTTAGGGTTGCCTGAAATCCATAAAGCCCACAGCCACATAGGTGGAGTTAACAGATCCAGCAAGTATATTATTTATATTTAAGATCAACATAATTGGTTTCACCGGCTTTGTTGCGTACAGTTAATCTAAGCAACTGTGGGAATAGCAACCCTACCACCAACTGAAAGAATAGAATAGACAAACTAGTCCTGTAAAGTATACCACTACAGGGAAACTGTCCCACTGATTGTTCTTGCTCACTTGATGGTGTGTGTGTGTGTGTGTGTGTGTGTGTGTGTGTGTGAAGAGGGGATACTGTCTTACTTTACTTCTAATGTTTAAAGGTGGATAATACTGAAAGGTTGAGTTTCTGTTTGGAGGCTCTAGAGCTCACTCTGATGAGAATTCTCATATAATATCCAATCCATTTCTACAAGGGGGAAGAAAGATCATTGTGGGACACCCCCTAGAAGTTAGGGTACCATAGCCTTTCTTCTACCCCAAACAAATATGTACGTATTGTGATATGTGTTCATAGAAAGACTCAGTTTAGATTCATTCATTTAGCATTGGATGCCTTTTTTGTTAATTTGATTAATCCTATAATAAATATAAATAAATTGAAAGGCAAAATTTGTTTCCACTTATTGGATACAACCCAATGCAATAAATACAATGTGGGCCATTTTAGGTCTTAAGCATTCATAGTTGCAAAAGGTTGTTTTATGTATAAATGAATAAATACACATATATTCTTTTTCTTCCCCTTTCAGTAAATGGGAGCATATGCAATATGCTTTAGCATATTCTTCACATTTGCACACCTTCTCTCTTATTGCAACTGTAAGGACTAACCATGTAGCTGCTCAATTATGAGGTGTTGTCAAGCTTTATTTAGCATGACTTTGAGCTTCTCCAGAGCTCCAAGGCTTTTCCCCAAGGCTAAAATTATCATGAAAAATCACTTGCTTATTTTTTGATACCTTGAAATTATTAAAAATTATTATGAATTTTTTTTCTAAAAAGGATAATACATATACACGATACAGACAGTAAAACAAGGAAGGTCAGAAAAGGAAGTCTTTCCTACTCCTTGACCACTAGTCACCCAGTTCCTGCCCCCAGGACAACTGTTAGGTTGTCTTCTGAGGCTTTGTTTCCCTTCACCCAGATATTTCTTGCTTTGTCTTCCAAGAAGGCAATTTGTCCTGCAAGGGCAACAAGCTACATTAAATGGTTACTTTTTCACAATCGGTATTTAATACAAAGGCAGTCTTCATGGGCTCCCCAGGTATAAACCTGGAAAATGATTCTGCAATTTGACTATTTAGGAATAAAGAAAACTTCAAAGATCCCTGAGTGCATTGGTTGCTTCCATATAGAATCACACTGCCTATATTGATGCAGCAAATATTCACTTCTAATATTCCTCTGATTCCTAATGAGATAGGCATTCTGAAACAGAATTAGGGAAAAATGGAGCTCATGGATATGGTAACTGCCTCTATATTGTCCCTTACGGTTATTAGTAAAAAAATAGTTCATGAAACATTTCTCACTCTTCACAGTGTTCCCTAAATTTGTATTTAGTTGTGACTGCTAAGTTTCTGATTCCAAATTAGGTTGGGTACTCATAGAGAATCTAGATGAATTTTGTGTAGCTATATGATAAATGTGATTTAAGCAGTCAGAGTTTAAATTATTAACATTTATGTAAAAAATTAACATGGATATATTGTATATTTTAACACAAAATTCACATGAAGTTTTAAGATAAAATAGTCTTCAAAGAGAAATTAAGCCTGTGGTACCATGTTTTTTCTCTACCACTAAAGGAAATTCTTGGAAAAATTTGGCAGACATTATAAATACATAAAACTCTGTGGAAGTGGAATGATGAACTAATGCTGGCATATACAGAATGAAGAGCAACGAGTGGGTGTTAAAATTGGAATGTGGGAGGTGAACAGTTTTTCAGTAGCTTAGTCAAATGAACGCGATTTAATGATGTAACTGTCCCTGATTGAAATAAGAAAATAGTGATAGAACCCAACAGCAGCTAAGAATATGTCCTGTGTTAATAGGAGGCTTTTAAAAAAATATATGTGGTACAATCTGAGTATTTTTCCTACATCCTAAAAGTCAGATAATTAAATTCTACTGTCAAACAAGTGTTGATTTAAAAAATCATTATTACCTTTATTAAACAGCATTTTAATAGATGCTAAAGAAGGTAAGTCTTATTACCTACAGACAGACAATTTGTTCTTTGTTCTCAGGGAAACTAGAGTGGTAGTTAAAGAGCAGTTATTAAAAGATGATAGAAAAAATTGTCAAAAAGCAGTTAGTTTTTTCCCCCATAGTTGGTTTAAGTAAAATCCCACGATTTCCTTTTGGTATCATAAATTCATGTTACCATTCTCCCACACCCAGTTATATTGTGGGATTTTTTTTTTTGGTAATTTTACTTAAAATATTTTAGCCTATTTTTAGTACATTGATTTATAATATACTGTTGGATCATATAACAAAATATATTTATAATTAGTGTGGAGTGATATATATATGTGTAAATTAACATTAATCTACACCTTAGGATTGGTTGATCAGCCTCTGAACTGCCTCCATCAGCTTGAGAGATGGACACAGTTAAGTTTTCAATATTTATATGTAAATCTAAACCAGAGAGATTGTTAATTAGCCCACATCATCTAGGAAAAAAATACTTCATTGGTGAGATGAGCAATGTTCAAAATGTATAGTAGGCAAGAAAGATTGTAACAGGATCTGTGCCCTTGAATGAAGAAGTATCTCATAAGACCTGCGTCCTAATCTTGTCAGAGTGGTCCCTTAGGTATAGGGCTTACTTTGATCCTTTGACCCTACCCTCACAGGTAACCATTATGTAAATTGATAAACAACAAAGTCTGCTTATCCAGTTAGTAAAATACTGCATCTATTTTGAAATGAACCTTTTGTACTGTGTGCTTATTATTAGAGCACCCAAGAGCTGAGAGTGGCAAGAGGCTATATGGCTGTTTTTCTTCCTACTTGGTATGAGATATTTTTAGGATTGACAGAATTATGTTTGGGACTTGCTTTCCTGTAATGTACTACTTGGAAACTAGGTAGTAAGGGACAAGATGCATAGAGCCAATTGGAGTTCAGTGATTTTCATCATCAGATGCTGACAATTGTTCAGTGAACTACTACTTTTTACATTAGTATCAAACATTTCAGGCTTAAATATGCAACCAAACTTGGAGAGGATCTATTGGCCTGTCTTGGTGAATGTTCCATGTATATTTGAAAAGAATGTGTATTTTGTGGTTGGATGGAGTCTTTGATAAGGGTCAGTTAGGACAAACTAGTAGATGCTGCTGTTCAAGTCTTCTATATCTTCACTGATTTTCCATCTGCTCTGTCAGTTACTGAGATGAGTGTTGAGGCAGCACCTGTGCGTTTGTCTATTCTCCTTTCATGTCTATAAGCTTTTGCTTTGTGTATTTTGGAGCTCTATAATTAGCACACATTTAGTGTTGTTACCTCATTGTGATGAATTGACCCTTTAACATTATGTAATGTCTTTTTATCCCCAGTGATATTACTTGTTCTCACATTATTGTAGCTACTCTATACTTTGTTATGAGTAACGTTTACATGGGTTATCCTTTTTTAATTCTTGTAAGAGCACTATAAACCTTTAGATTTCCTGTGACAAATATCTCTAATGGTAGAAAATGGGGAGTGTTGGGGAGGAATTTCAATCTCGAATGCTTTATTGTGACTGAACTGCATGTAACAGATGATGTAACAGAACTGTTGTCAGAGCTGTTTCAGCATCCAGTTCTTAGATATATTCCTTAAGATTGAATGTGAACCTCTGTCCTCTAACTAAATATAATGACTCCAAATACTAAAGCCCTATGAAAAGACACATTTAAAATGCACCTCCTAAAAATAAATTATCTATTCATTTTGGGTATTTAAAAAATAAATCATTATAAAAGACGTAGCTATAATATAAAAAGTACTTTTTTTTTTGCACAAACCTACAAAACCTAATATTGATCCTCTTTGCTAAAACTATTGAATGGCCTTTGATATTCTTTTATGTGTTCAATAATGTGTCTGTCCAGTCTAATGAAATATTGTGCCTCAATTTGTTTGGGGATAATGGTACAATAAAATGTAGGCTTAAGCATGAAAACCTTGTCAATACAATTTACTGTGTTTTTTTTGTAGGTTTACAGTGCTGCAAAAAATCATGACATTATAAAGCTGTACCCATAAAGCATCCATCACATAACTCTCCTACTTTCTATGCTAAGCAAGTTATTAAAAACTATTAACACAAATTATGGGAAAATAATGTTTTATTTTTAGAATAATTGATATCCCCTTGTTAATTAAAACATTGTTGCTTTTATTTTTGATGAAAACAACATTTTCATTTTGTTTTGCATGCCAAATTAAAACAAATATAATTATTGCCTTATTCTTCCAGGTCCTTAAAGAGATTACTATTATTCTCCATTTGGCGAATATAGACTTATAAGTAAACAGCTGTTGATTTATTTCTCCTTCTCTAAGGATTTTGATCTCAATACTTAGAATTTTTTAATTAGCAGAAGGCAACAAAAGAAGTGAAAAACCACAAAATGTAAAAATATGTTGTAATAAGTGTGTTTAAAATGAGTTTCTTGAGGTGGATATTGCTAGGCTTTGGAAAAGGGAAGATGCATATCTTTGATCTCTTTATTTCAAGCAGAGAATGACTAAGCAACAAAAACAAACAAAAAAATCAATTGCTTTATGGGTTTGTCAGGAGGTTAGCTCTGTTAAGGGAAGCTACAGTGGGAAAGTTCAGCTACCAGGTCGTAGAATGGCAAAGATAAACTATCGGGGACCAGATTTGGTAGTGGACTAGAGACTCAAGATGCTAATGAGGCATTGCAGGTCAAGTCTCTTGTAAGGCAGCAGAATATCGGAATCTGTGGAGCAGGGAAGGATGGAGGGAGGCCCTGGAAGAGGTCATTGCAAGCATTTCTCGATAGAATAAACAATGCAGAATGTTATAGTTGGAAGGGGAAATCATTAACTTTAGCACAAAAGATAAGCATATTGTTCATGAATTTAGAGGAGGGACCATCACATCAGAAAATTGCACTTTGTGTCACAGTATTGAGGAGAGAAATTGAAAATACCAAGGAAATAGCCTCAAAAGGGATTTAACACTAAATCTCAGTATAACTCGTAAGATATCGGGCATGTGGTATTTTAAGCACTTACATCTTGAGTTACTGTTGCTGAAAGAATATATGCTATACACATCATGGCTGCATGAAAAGGGCATTTTCAGTTCCAGTTAATAACATAAAGTGACAATGAGTTGTAATATCCCTTATGCACCATTTCAAGTTTCCAGAGATTTTCATTCTTTCTATGGGAAGAATGCAGATGACCAGCATTCATTTCTTAGAGACAGAGAATTGCAATAATCTAAAACCGATGGCGGACACAATGTTAACGAATGTATTGGAGGAAAGTTTCCACAAAAGCCAATGGATCATAACTCTGTACACAAAGATTACATTTTGAGGAAATATTATAGGGCCAAGATGGTAGCTACTCTGATGTTAACTACTTCTGATTTGCCTATACAGTATGTGTTTCTGCCCAGTCCTACCCCCCAGACAACAAAATAGTCTTCTTATCAGTTATGGTATTGCGTCCTACAGACCTTGGTAATTGGCTTAAGGGTTGAGGTGACTGGTATTCCGCCTCAAAATGTAGATTTAACATAATTTCCTCCAAGTTTTTAATGGATTCCTCTTCTCACATGATTATATCTTCTCATTGTATCTTGTGTAATTTCTTTCATACCATTTCTTACACAGCTGTGTATTTATGTTTTTATATGTTGGTCTTCAGCTTACCACCAGACTTGTGAGAATCTTAAAAAGAAAATTGTACCTTATTTGTCTATTACATCCAGTACTCAATACAAGCCTAAAAAAAAAAAAATCATTCACTAAATATTTGTTGGATGAATACTTTCCTTTTCAGTACTCTTCTAAGACATTGTTGCACCTTTTTAGCTTAAATTTTTCTTACTCTAATTCTTCAACTGAAATACCACTTTGGCAGTAATGAACTTAGCTATTGAAAAGACAAACCCTATTTGAATTCAATATCTCTTTAAGTATTATTGCTTTTATAGCATTTTCTCCATTTGTCTAATTTTATAGGTGAATGTTTTAGTTCAGATATTTATGTTTATGAGTATTATTACAGAGGATAAATGGATTTGTACTGCGATGATGGAAAAAAATTAATAGAAATGATAACATAAAAGCACTAGTTTCATTTAAATTCTAGGGAAAAAAACCCCACAACACTTCTTCTTTCAGAATTGTTACTACATAAATTAAACTAGTAATTCATAGTAAATTAGGGAACAAAGCATAATTTAGTAAATTGAAGCAGTAAAGCTATTCCGGTGCTGGATAATTGTAGGGCTCACCTTGAAGAAGTAGGGATAATGGAGAGGGAACATATTATATTTACCATTTTTCTGCCTACAGTGTTATACTTCACTGATTTCAGCTATGAAACAAGGGATTGTCAAGAGTATGGAATATCTTTAAAAGAAATATAATTAGCATACTATTCTTTAATAAGGGTGCTTATTATATTATTCTATTCAGTAAAATTTAGAGATACAGAGTCAAATGTTTTGTAGTTTTAAAATATATAAAGGTAAATGTTTATACTTCCATTTGACATATTGCTGGATTTGATTTGTCACATATTGTTTTCTTTTGTGGTTGGGGGGATTTTAATCCCAATTTATGACTGAAATAGTCCAGTAATTTTTTGAATTTTTCTTTTCTGGCTTTGGTATAGATTATATTAACTTTGTGATAGTTTGTTTTATGTACCAATTTGGCCAGCCGATAGTCCCCAGTTATTTAATCAAACACTACGGTGTTACTGTGAAGGCATTTTATAGATGTAATTAAAATCCATAATCAGTTTACTGTAACTAAGGCAAATTATCCTAAAATATTTATTGAATGATTATCTTAGATTATCATACATAAGTCTGATTCAGTCAATTGCAAGGTCTTGAAAGCAGAGTTGAGGCTTCCCTCAGAAAGTATCAATCCAACTGTAGATGGCAATTTCAGCTCTTGCCCCTGAATTCCACCCACTTCTTTCTGATGTCTTGGACTTTGAGTTTCAGACATGCCTTATCAGTCCCCATAGTCACCTAAATCAATTGCTTGCAATAAATTTCTAAATATGTATCTCCTACTAGTTCTGTTTCTCTGGTTGAACCCTGACTGATAGAACTTTTATAAATGAGTTTCAGAGTAACTTTTTTTCTATTCTATGAAATAATTTGTATAAAATTGGGATGTTCTGTTATGTAGAAGTTGATAGAACTTGCTTTTAAAACTCTTTAGGCCTTGCAAACCTTGCAACTGATGAGACTGATATCCAGAATATATAAAGAACTCCACAACTCAACAGTGAAAAAATAAACTGCTTAACTAAAAAATAGGAAAAGGACTTGAACAGACATTTCTTCAAAGAAGATAAACAAATGGACAAAAATCACATGAAAAGATGCTCAACATCAGTAGCCATTAGGGAAATGAAAATCAAAATCGTGATGAGATACCACTTCACACCATTAGGATGGCTACTATTAAAAAAAAACACAAAAACTCCAAAAACAAAACCCAAAAATAAATGTTGGCAAGGATGTGGAGAAATTGGAACACTTGTGCACTATTAGTGAGAAAATGGCATAGCTAACGTGGAAAATAATATGATGATTCATCAAAAGATTAAATATAGAATTATATGCTTCAGCAGTTCTGCTTCTGGGTATATGCCCAAAAGAGCAGCTCAAATGTCCACAGGGATGAATGGATAAACAAGGGTATATGTCTACACACACACACACACACACACACACACACACACACACTGGAATATTATTCAGCCCTAAAAAGGAAGGACATTTTGACATATACTGCAGTATGAATGTTTCTTGAAGACATTATGTTAAGAGTAATAAGCCATATACAAAGGGACACGTGGGCATGATTCCACTTAAAGGAGGTTCCTAGATTAGTCAAGTTCATGGGGACAGAAAGAATGAGGTTTGACAGAAGTTGGGCAAGGGATGGTGAATTGGTATTTAATTTGTGTAGAGTTTCATCGTGGGAAAATGAAAGAGTTCTGGAAATGGGTGGTGGTGATGATTGTACAACAGTGTGAGTAGACTCAGTGCCACAGGACTGTACACTTAAAAATGGTTAGAGGTGCTTGGGTTGTTCAGTTGGTTAAGCATCCCACTCTTGATTTTGGCTCAGGTGTTGATCTCATGGTGGTGAGATGGAGCCCCACTTCTGGCTCTGCACTGGGCATAGAGCCTGATTAAGATGATCTCTCCCTGTCCCCCTCTCCCACTCATGTGCGCCAGTGCACACTCTCTCCTCTCTCAAAAAAATGGTTAAAATAATAATTTTTAATTAATTTATTTTTATTTTTTATTTTTTTTAGAGAGTGCAAGTAGAGGAGAAGTTTAGAGGGAGAGAGATAGAATATCTCAAGCAGGCTCCATTCCATGCTCATCATGGAGCCTGGTGTCAGGAATGATCCCATGAACCTGGGATTATGACATGAGCCAAAATCAAGGGTCCTATGCTCAACCGACTGAACCACCCAGGTGCCTCTAAAATAATAATTTTGATGTGATGTATGTTTTACAAAAAGAAAAAAACTCTTTAGGCTTGATTTTTTTCCTTGTGAAAAAATTTTCAAAAATTCAATATTTTAAATGATTATAATTTCTTAATAGTTAAAGGATTACCTAGGCTTTTTGTTACTTTTTGTTGTAATTCTGCTTCTCTTCCATAATCAATCTTACTGGATTATTTTTTTTAGTTTTATTTTATTAGTCTTCTCAAGGAATCAATGTATGTATGCTATATTATTCCTGTCAATTATATCTTTACTTTCTCTTTCATTAACTTCTGATTTTAATATTATTGTTTGTCTTTTGTTTTCTTTAGATTGTTTTCTTGTTCTTAACTTCTTAATTTGGACAATTAAGTAATTTATTTTCAGTTTTCCCCTCTTTTCTAATATGTATATTTGAGTCTATAGGTTTGCCTTTAAATGTTCTTTTAGCTGCATCTCACAAGTTTAGATATGTGGTATTTTATTTATTTTTTAAAGTCTATTTTTTTTTTTTTTTGGGAGAGAGAGAGGGAGAACGAGTAGGGGAGGGGCAGAAAGAGAAGGAGAAGGAGAATCTCAAGCAGACTTGATGCTGTCAGAGCAGAACCTGATGCGGGGCTCAATCTCACCAAATGTGAGATTGTGACCTGAGCCAAAGTTGGACACTTAACCAACTGAACCACTCAGGTGCCCCTAGATATCTATTATTTTAAATGTGATATGAGACCAAACGGTTTTCATGTATCAATATCAGTGAACTCTTTTCTCCAGGAAATTCCTGCCCCAAGAATATAAACCTGCAAACCAATAAATAACTTCACTGTTTGCCTAAGGAAATTCTTTAAACCAATTTATCTGGACTTAAAAAATAAGTTTTTTATGGTAGAATACTTTGCTCATTAAGACAAACAGCTTGATTCTCATCAAAACGTGTTGTTCATCAATACTCACCTAAAGACCATTGTCTTGCTTTCTCTACCTGTCTTAAAGTATGTTATAAAAATTTTCTAATTTCAGTAAGTTCCCTGACTTTAATTTACCTTAATTTGAGCCAGACTCCAAAATCTTATAATTTTGGAGATACTCTCTTGTATCTTGTAACCTGTATTAGTGGTCCTGTAACAATTACAGGACCTGTATTAGTATCCTGTAACAAATTTCCATAAACTGGGTGACTTAAAACAACAGAAATTTCCTGTCTCCCTGTTTTGGAGGCTACACGCCTTCCAGGAGCTCTGTGGAAGAATCTATTCTCTACCTCCTCTAGCTTCTGCACGGCTTCATTTGTTTCTTGTTGGTTGCTACGTCATTCCAGTCTCTGCCTCCATCTTCTTACAGTCTACTCCTCTATGTGTCAAATATCTATTTGCCTTTTTCTTATAAAGATATCTGTCATTGGACAATCCAAGATGATCCAGTTTTGAGATTCTTCACTTACTTACATCCTCAAAAGCTCTTTTCCCAATAGAGGTCACATTCATATGTTCTAGAAGTTAGAACGTGGACACATCTTTTTGGGGGTCACTATTCTACCCATTGTACCTTCTCAGAGGGCTGCTATAAGGATTAAATAAAATAAGGCATGTAAAAAGGCTTATATGGTTCCTGATATATATAGATTATCTAGGAAATAATAGTTATTATTTTCCAAGGAATGCAAGAATGGTTCTGATTTAGGATTCTATCAATGTATATTACTCTACTATCATATAAAAGGAAGAACATCATGTGGTTATCTCAATAGGTACCAAAGCTTGTTTTGAAAAAAAAAAAATCAGTACCCATTTCTGGAAGTGACAAACATATGAACTTTTTTTTTAACTTGAAAAACTAGATCTAGCAGAAACCTAATGGAAATATGAGACTTGATTTTTAGAAATTCGAGATTTTTAATTACAGGTAATAAGACTTTCTACCATGCTATTAATCAATATTACATTCATCCAGCAAAGTAATGTGATCCAAAAGAATATAAAATAAGTATAAATACAGAAAAATAAAGTCTTTATAATTTACGTATGATCTGATTGCCTACACAGAAAACTAGGGAACCAACTGACAAATTGAACTAATAAAAGAGCTGTATATTGACTAGATTAAAGAACAACTTCAGTGTCTTACATGAGTGATGGCCAGTTAAGAATTTTCATTAAAAAAATCTCATTCTCAATAGCAAAAAATCTACCAAACATATCTGAGCGACTCTAACACACATGTTGGAGAATATATGAAGAAGTATAGGAAACATGACTTAAGGACATACAAAAAGATGTGAATAAATTGATACATTCGTGATCAAGAATGGCAAGACTCAATGAATTGATTTTTAAATTCAATGAAGTACTAATCAAAACCAAACAGAATCATTATCAAACTTGACCTGTTGATTTTAAAATTGTGTGAAAGAAAACATAGAAATTAAAGGAAAAAAAAAGAAAGCATTAAAGAATAGGGGATTGTTCTACCTGACATTAGAATGTACTATCAAAGAAAAATACTTCAAAATATTGTAACTCTGGTGTAAGAATTAATAAATAGAATTGTCTTTTCAGAAGACAATAATGAATCCAAAATAAAACATATTCATATAATTTTTTTGGCAATTTTATACATTATATTTCCAGTCAATAAGGAAAGATTATAATTGGGACAATTGAATATCTGTTCGAAACAAGCAACAAATTGAAAACAGATTCCTATATCTCATCATAAAAAAGAAAATCTAGGGATGCCTGGGTGTCTCAGTCGGTTAAGTGCCCAACTCTTGATTTTGAGTCAGGTAATGATCTCACAGTTGTGAGATTGAGCCTCATGTCAGGCTCTGTGCTGACCATGGAGCCTGCTTGAGATTCTCTCTCTCTCTGTCTCTGTCTCTCCCATGCTCATGCACTCTCTGTTTAAATAAACATTAAAAAAAATAAAATCTAGAGATGAATTATAGAGATGAATAGATCACAAAGCCTTAATAATATCAAAGGAAATTATGAGAATAGAAAATATTGTTTTCTTTTTTTTAAAGTTTATTTTATTTTTGTGAGAGAGAAATCATGCATGTGCAGGAGAGGGGGTGGGCAGAGATAGAGGGATAGAGAGAATTCCAAGCAGGCTCCACACTGTCAGCATGGAGCCTGACACAGCTTCAGTCTCACGAACCATGAGATCATGACCTGAGCTGAAATCAAGAGTTGGATGCTTAACCTACTGAGCCATTCAGGTGCCCCTAGAAAATATTTCTAATCTCAACATTGGAAAAAAATTCTCCATATGCTAACATAAGGCCCAGAAGAGACTTAAAAATTTTTAGCTAGACATATCTGTCACTTATTTTTCTTTATGAATTCTGACACATACTTCTTAGATATCTATCACACATTTGTTTATCCAGCCTGAGTCCTCTTCTAATGCATTAGATGTTGAGGTTTCACGAAATAGGATATGACTAACAAAATTTGTTTTCATAGTGAGAAATACAGTAAGAATAAAAGCCAAGATAACAAAAGTTATTATTCATTTTTTTAGGGCAAACATGTAATTTTTCTATCAAGCCAATTCAAAGCTCTATTTACACCACACTGAATAGTGAGTCAAGGAAGAGGTTTCTGAGAGGCTCCCATGCAAAGCTTGAAGCTCCTCCCTGTCTTGAGGAGGAATAAGATGGATATGGGATCTGAACAACAATTTCTGTTGGAGCTGTGATGGAACTTTCAGTGTAACCAATCAAGATGGTAAAGGATTTTGTTTTTGTTTGTAGGGCTCCCTGCTTTGGAATATCTCTTATTTCCTGTTCTTTTCTGTCTTTTGAACTTCCTCTGTGTGATGTCATAAGAAAAACCTAGACATGCTCCTGCTTAGTTGCTCATCCCCTATCCTCTGAGAAGGCCTAGCAGAAACCCAGCTGTGGCTCATGGGAAAGGAGAAGGGAGGTAGAGTAGGGAATCCCTATGTTTGGCTGGGGAAGGTGCTCACTGCATGTAGGAGGTATTGGCCTCATTGTCTGTGTATATAGAATAGGTCACTCAGGGACCTCTGGGGGGCAGCACTTTGGTGGGTGGTCTCCTCCCTTGATCTGACATAAACATTTTTTCTCTCTTTTTTCTCTCTCTCTCCTTATTGCTAAAGCAATTATATTGTTTTACTGGGATATTTTGAAAACAAAACAAAACAAAACAAAATTTAATCTTTGCATAAGGGAGATTCTTTAAGGAGACAGATAAGAATTTAAACTTAGGTAGTTTTTAGTTAGCTTGTTTCTTTGTTGATTCACATCGAGTTTCGCATCAATATATCCTAATGATTCTTCTGTACTTGTGGTATGAATGTAGATACTGGGTGTGGAACCTAAGAACTATAGGTCAAACGGCTAGAGGAGCTTGAAATAGTCATGCTTGAGTTTCATAAAACTAAGCAGATTTCTGTATACAAGTGACAAGATTTTAGGAGCATTTTAATAGAGGAGCAGATAATTCTTTGAAGAAGTATTCAGTAGGCAAAGAGGACACATACATAGAATAAAAGTTCTCAGTGCTGCTTTGTTAACAAATCTACTGACAAACATATACAACAGCAAAAGATTTGAACAATATTTGTTAAGAGTTGAGTGTGACAGGTGTGTTAATGGAATGAGCGAAGCTTTGGTGTTAGAAAGGCCTGGGTGGCAATATTTACAAAGTTGGTCATCTAAAAAATATTTTGTAAAACCTAGATGAAGTAATAAAGGGTGGGCCATAGTTGCCACAATCTGGGAGTAGGGGGGAGAAATCTTGGTGGTGATAACATGTCCTGGGTCTTGAATATAGTGGTGGGTACACAACTGAATGCTTCTGTCAAAATTCATACAACTCTATGCCAAAAAGGGTTAATTTCCCTGTATTTCTCTTAATATCTGAACATCACTGAGGGCCCAACCCATAAGCTGCAAGCCAAAAGAGACGCAGGGAAATCTCAATCAACATTTGAGATGCCCTCTGGATGCTCTAGGCACCCCTAATCTCTCTCTCTGTCTCTCTGACTCTTTAAGCTATTTAGGTATTCTTTAATTATCTATGTTGCCACAGAGTTACTGTATGCCCACGGACAGACAGTCCTCAAAGAAGCCATGACCGTAATTTAGGATGCAGTTAGGAAATAATAGAATTTACAGAATAAATTTGTAATACAGTTTTGAGGTGATGTATATCAGCTTCTAAACAGAGTTCTTGACAAAAGCTACTAGAGCATATTCCAATAACAGAGGGATATCACTGAATGATTTTAATCTGTGTTGATATCTATAATCAATGTGTTTTAGACAGTTTACATATAATGTGTGCTAGACAGTTTACATACATCACCCCTTCAACTCTTAAACCCATATCCTCCAGTGTCCCGTGTTGCCTCAGAGCACGTAATCTGTGTTGACGCAGAATTTTACTGCTGCAAGGAGAAGTTGAGGGCCAATTAGAGATGGGCTCTTTGATGGAGATTTTGAGGATATTTTAATCCTTAATTTTAGACCTGGAGCTTTAGAAATTAAGCATATTTTCTTCTTAAAGAGTTGAAGTTCAGCTTTAAAAAACATTTTCAGTTTCTAAGACTGCTAATATAGTCAATATTGTGAAAGGATAAATATTTTACTTGAAAATATTTTAATTACTTACATAGAGAAGGTGCTTCCAAGAGACAATGAGGAGCCATGTATATAATAAATATAACACATGAATGAAAATAGCTTTGTATCTCAGTGTAGCTGTACCATTATATAAAATTGCCTTAAGCCAGTATTGCTTTCCTGCTCACTGTTACAATAACTTCTTAGCTCTCTTGCTTCTTCCATTGTCCTTTCCCTCATAACGGAATGAGTATAAGCTTTATTTTGCTTTTTTATTTAACACAACAGCCAGAGTCCAATTTTAAATTCTCAAATATGATTTTACTATATCCCTGCTTAAAATCCTTCAGTGCTACACTGCTGTTCTTGGATTATGATCCAGTGGCTTTTGTCTTTGCTATAAATACTTAAAATGATGTCATTTCTGTCTACCTCTTCAAACACGGCCTAAAGCATTGTCCAAGGGTCTTGAGTCTTGGGCTCTCTCAATGCATGTGTGTGTGTGTGTGTGTGTGTGTGTGTGTGTGTGTGTGTGTGTAGATATATATCTATAATTCATATATATTAAATTACATATTATATGTTATATAACAATGACAAATAATCATTGACCAATTTCTGTTTATGAATTTCGTGGATTTTACTCAAAAGATATGTTCTTCGTCCTCAAGATATTTGGAATCTAGAAGAAATGCAACTAACTGTATGATGCAAAGCAGAATAAAATTAAGATTACAAGCTTGGGAAAAAGAAAGGACTATGGAGGGACAATTTAGGGGCTAATTTTGATACAAATAATTGGGAACAGCTTAAAGGAAGTTTGCTTTTTATTTAACTTCTTCACCATATTGTTATATAAGTGGTGTAAAATACATCAGTAGAGGAAATACAAGACAACATAAATTAAACTTGAGGTAAATAGATAATTAAAAAATATGGACTGGAAATATAAAACAAAGCCAGAAATAATACGAAAACACATACAGTAATAATGACCACATCTTCCATAAGAGGGTCACAAGTTGGCTTTAAATTTTCTAGTTGAAAACTTGTAAAGGGGAAATTGATCACTTATGTGCTTCCTAGTGTCCACAAGATACAAAGAATCCCTGTTGCTCATGACAAGTGTCCCTCCATTTATAATCAAGAATTAGGAGAGTTTACTCCTGGAAGTTTTCCACGAAGAGGAAATTGTGATACGATATGTTCTACATCCTTGAAAACACCTTCAGAGTTTGTAAGAGGGCAATCAAAAGGAGGGCAATCAAAAGGGGAACCTGGGTGGCTCAGTCAAACATCCTACTCTTGACTTCTGCTCAGGTCATGATCTCACGTTGGTGAGATTAAGTCCCTCATCGGGCCCTGCACTGACAGAGTGGAGCCTGCTTCAGTTCTCTCCCTCTCTCTCTGCCCATCCTCCACTCATGTGTTCTCTTTCTCTCTCTCAAAATAAATAAACATTTTTAAAAAAGGGGTGAATGTGACAGGGTTGTTTCTTCTAAGAACAATTTAGACTGATAATATTGTATGTTGATTATACCTCAATGAAAAAAAAAAAAGAATAAGGCTGATGGTGACGTGTCACAGATAGTTCTGCAGAAGGCTAGTACAGTTTAGTTTAGTTTTCCAGTTCCCAGATGATCTAGCTTAATCTAACCAGATTTTAGGGAGAGCTGGAAGAATATAAAAATTGTTCCATGAAAGTGGAATTTGAATTAAGCCTACAAAATCAAAGTAGAAACTTTATAAAAGCAGATTGAGAGAATATGAATAAAGGGGGAAAAGATATCTAATTGGGGGAAGGTAAATAATTCGATGTGAGAGAAGTGGTTCTCAGTACAGCCTACACATTAGAATCACCTGGAAAGCTCACTCTCAGAAATCCTGATTTCATCAGTCTGAGCTCAGTCCTGGGTGTAATTTTTGAAGGCTCCCCAGGTGATCCTAAAGTACAGCTGGGACGGGGTGGGGGGAACCGAGCTAACACCTTGTTCCTCAAGTGTGGATCATGGGCTGGCACAGGCTGCCTGGTCTGGCATTGTAGGTTATGAGCCGTGAAAGGCAAGTTGGGCCAGGTGTGGAAGGTCTTGAATATTGTTCCTAGGAAATTAGCTACTCAAGGCTCCTCAAGGGCAGGGACGGGCCATTTAGCCTAGCACCATCACCTAACAGTATTTTTAACAGCTTTTTATAAGTTACAATGCTTGCCCCTTAGTAGTGATAGATTGCTTCAACATTTTACAACTTGGTTTTTAGTAACAACCATATTACCAGTTTTTTTTAGGTATGGCACATTGTCCTTTTAAAATGTACACTTTCTCCTCCATCGTCACCTTCATAGAAACTGTATTATACTCTGTGCTACTTAAGGGTCTTGCTATTTGTTTCCTTTCTCTCCAGCCATGCAAAACCCCTTATGTTATTCTGTCAAGATTCTAGTCAGCAGCTTTTGGGCACAGGTGATGAAATTACAAAACATTTCAGGTAAAACAATCACTTGATTTTCTTGAGTTCTTTTAACCATATTTTGAAAAGAAATATGATGTCTAACAATAAATCATCTAGACACAGCAGGAGCACTCTCGGCAATTTTAGTGAAATTTGTGTCTCCTGAGTTTACTAATGAAAATGAATGGGGTAACTTCTGTGTTCCCACAAACTCTCCAAAACCTTTGCTGCTTCTCGATAGGCAGAAGCTGTAGCTGAATAGAACACTGAAATTGATGTTAGGATTAAAGGTTATGAGCAATGAAGACAGCTGAAAACTTAGATCCATAAAGTCTATGAAAGGCAGGCTATTGAAATGGAATTTTGTGGGCTTTTTGTTTGTTGCTTTTGTTTATTGTGTGTCCAAGGCTAATTATACTAATTAGATTAGAAGGCACGAATGGAAATTAAAAAAGCCATTCAGAAAGGAAGAAAGAAAGAAAGAAAGAAAGAAAGAAAGAAAGAAAGAAAGAAAGAAAAGAAAAGAAAAAGAAAGAAAGCATCAGGAATTGCTTTGTTAGTTGACAATTCAGGAGAAGGAATGGAAGAGTGGTTTCATCCTTCACCAAACCCTGGAAATAGATTGTGTGGAAAAGGAATTTTTCTGAGCGGAGGTCATATTCAGGGCTCATATTGTTATATTATCTTGGTCATTGAATTTGAGGACTAAAGATGAAGTAAAGTAAGCTTATTTAAAAATAAAATGTAGTATGTAAAGGATCAGAAAATCTATAAAATAAAAAAAAATAATCTCTGAGTTGAGAATTTGTTGAAAATTTCTATGTGATGTCAGTACTGCTATAAAAGTAAAAAGCTTATTTGTTGAAGCACCTCCAAAAGCAATAATAAAAACATCTAGCTGCATAACAACTGTGTGCATATTTTGAGAATTATTCTGTTATAAGCAAAAAAGGATCTTCATACCCCTGTCATGCAAGGGCACTTTTAGCCCAGTAAATGGCACAGCAAAAAATACAATAAAATTAAGATAAGATAAGATAAAATAAAATAAAATAAAATAAAATAAAATAATATATATAGAAGAGAGATAAATTGCAAGTCAGATTCACTGGCTTATTTTGGGGGGACTTAATTTATTCAGGGGCACCTGGGTGGCTCAAACGGAGCCTGCTTGGGATTCTCTCTCTCTCTCTCTCTCTCTCTCTCTCTCTCTGTCCCTCCCCAGCTCATGCACATGCTCACTATCTCAAAATAGATAAACTTAAAACATTTTTTTCAATAATTTATTCAGTAAATGTTTAGTACCTCCTATGTGCCAGGGTTATGTTAGACAGTTATAGAGCATAGTGCTAGAACTCATAAATACAAGAAGTCATGAGAACCTCTAAGAACCCTCATCAAGTACTTGGATTAAGAAGTCTTTAGAAAAAAGTGGTTAAAAACTTCGAGTATGATCAAAAATGGTTGAGTAGGTGTGTTCAAAGGTTACTTTTGAAATTTTTTTTTAATATTCATTTATTTCAGAGAGAGAGAGAGAGAGACAGACAGAGCATGAACAGGGGAGGGACAGAGAGAGAGGGAGACAAAGAATCTGAAGCAGGCTCCAGGCTCTGAGGTATCAGCACAGAGCCCAACACAGGGCTCAAACTTACTAACTGCCAGATCATGACTGAGTCCAAGTCCGACACCCAACTGACTGAGCCACCCAGGCACCCCTACAGGTTACATTTGAAAGGCTGCACTAAGTGCAGAAGAGAAAACAAATTGGAGATAGAATCTTCTATTTAACCTTAGCATGACTGCTAAAATTACTAAAGAACATACTGCTAGATTTAAATATATAATCTGTAAAAGTGCAATCTACTACCAATGATATGAATTTGTTTTCTGAATATGTTTTGAAGAAACTAACTGATGTGTGAGGCACACCATAACAGGGTGCCTTAAAAATTGCAAATTAACAACAGTCTGGTTTGAGAGAAGGAAAATTCATATATTCTTGAACTATTACTCATGTACTGATATGTGATATTATCATGAATTTAGAGTGATTTTTACTGAAAATCACAAGCTAACAGTAATAAATACTTATTGAGTGGCTACTATTTGTCAGTACTGTTCTCAGCACTTGGGATACATCAATAAATACCCCTGCCCTCATGGAACTTACATTCTAACAGGGGACATTTATTTACAGTAAATAAAAATGATAAATATTACACATAAGTAAATTATACCTAATTAGGCAACAGGTGCTATGGAAGAAGAAGAGAACAATAGAATATGGTAAGAGAAATCTGGAGTTTAGGATGAATTGTAATTTTATTTTTTTAACTTTTAAAAAATGTTTTAATGTTGATTTTTTTGAGAGAGAGGGGGAGAGACAGAGCACAAGTGGGGGAGAGGCACAGAAAGAAGTAGACACAGAATCTAAACCAGGCTTCCAGCTCTGAACTGTCAGCACAGAGCTTGACGCAGGGCTCGAATCATGAACCGTAAGATCATGACTTGAGCTGAAGTTGGATGCTTAACTGACTGAGCCACCCAGGCACCCCTGAGTTGTAATTAAAAAAAATTTATTTTAATGTTTGTTTATTTTTGAGAGAGTGCGCGAGTAGGGAAGGGTCAGAGAGAGACAGAGACACAGAATCCGAAGCAGGTTCCAGACTCCAAGCTGTCAGCACAGTCCCTGACGTGGGGCTTGAACTCACTAACCCCGAGATCATGACCTGAGCTGAAGTTGCATGCTCAACTGCACTGAGCCAACCAGGTGCCCTGAGTTGTAATTTTAAATACAGTGTCAGGTTGAATTTCATTGAGATGGTGATATTTAAACACAAATGTGAAAGAAGGAAATAATTTGCCTCATGGATACTGGGGAAAGAGACTTCTAGGCAGTGAGAAGAGCCAGGGCCAAGTCTCAGGGGAGAAGGTACTGACCATTGAGAGGCAAGAGCAGTAGATTCAGATAGATAACTGGGAAGTCTGTGGGGCTTTGTGTGGATTTTGGCTTGTATTCCGAGTGAAATAGAATATTGAATTTAGATGTTAACTGGGTTTACTGAGATTACCTGAGGAGAGACTGAGGAAAAAGGAGGGCACACACTTCATAATTTCGACAAGTAAGGATATTCCAAGACACATAAAAAGAAAATACATTTATGTTTCTGTGAACTGTACTTTGGAAGAACCAGTTGGCTTGGTTGTCATGATTATATTTTCAAATGAATTGCATCTGAATTAATATGTAGTGATTTATATTGAATGACTTAATTCATCTATGACCCAGTTGTGTGTTTTTTTTTTCCATCATGACTTAGAATGAACTAAAACTTAAAAGTCATTTTGATTTGGAAAAAGAATTTGAGATGCTAAGAAGACTAACACAATTATTAGCCGTCTATACCTGAAATATAAACCAAAAAGCCACACATGTCTCAGAGTATCTATTTTTTATAATAAAACAACATAACTTAGATGTGAAGGAAGCCTCAGGTGATCTTTTTGTGTCATTTAGAGGGAAATGACATAACTTAGAAGTATCTTCTTTGGTGCTGGAGATTAGGGGAGCCATAGAGGAGGCTAAATGAAAAGCTTGTATATTTTGTTGTTATACAGCTTCATTATTTATTGGATTACAAGATACTTGTTATAAGAAAGTCTTTGCTTTCAGAAATAAAAAAGAGAAGAACTTTTTCTTAAGTCAACCCTTCCCCTTTGACAACTTGCACTAGTCACCTTTTGTCATAACAGAAATTCCCCATTGATTTCTCGCACACATGACATGAGGGCTTCTGGGCGGCAGAGGGGCTCCTGGGATCTGCGTGTTTTCTCATTTCAGGACTCAGAGTGAAGAAGTCCCTATTGTGACTGAGGGAGGGAGAGAGAGAGAAACTGAGAGAGCATTGAGTATATAATCACGTTTGGAGCAAATAGGAACGATTATCCAATTTACAACACCATTGTTAACTCTTTGATAATAAAGTCTCTCAGACTTTTTCCAAACATATCAAAATATTTAATATGTCTTTAAAAATATAATCACATTATATGTTTTTATTTATGCTTTTTCCATTTAACAGTGTAACTTTGGAATATTTACAAGTTGAAATACCTTCTTTTTCTGTGTTTCTTGAAAAAAAATCATATTTTTTCAAATCAATAAAAAATATTGATTTCATTACACTTTAATATTAGCCTTGATATATTTACTCTTACACACATTTTGAGGGTCTATGTGAAGGAGGTCCTGCTGTAGATCTGGCCCTCTCTCTCTCTCTCTCTCTCTCTCTCTCACACACACACACACACACACACACACACACACGTGTGTGCACATGTGCACATGCACTCATACATACTATTACACCCCCACAGTGTAGCTCTGATTGTCTAAACCTTCATTCTCATCTATCATAGTGTAAGATTAAAATACCATCCAGGGAACTCTCTTCTCGAGGATCTTTTCTGGCTTTCACCTTCGCCGACATACCGTGCAGGCAAGTTTCATGTTTAAGTTCCTTTGAAGTGGCTCTCCAACAGCTGGATGAAAGAATCACTCCAGATAGGGTGACCATATAATGGATCAACCACACTAAGATATTTTTTTAGAGTCAAAAGGGAAAATATTAATTATTAATGCTTAACGTTTATTTTTGAGACAGAGAGAGACAGAGCACGAACGGGGGAGGGACAGAGAGAGAGGGAGACACAGAATCGGAAGCAGGCTCCAGGCTCTGAGCCATCAGCCCAGAGCCCGACGCGGGGCTCGAACTCATGGACTCACAGACCGTGAGATCGTGACCTGAGCTGAAGTCGGCCGCTTAACCGACTTATTAATGCTTAAAGTAGGCTGAGCAAACCAAATTATTGAGGCACTCCACTTCTAGAGGGTATTTTCAGATGGCAGTCTATTTTTTTTATCCTAAATTTTGTTCCTACTGTTCTCTATAGTATTTTGTTACCTATAAAAATAATGAAAAAAATGGTTTTCTTTATTTTGTTAAATGCCTCTCAAGAAATATATATATATGATTGCAATCACGAAGATCTATCAATCAACTCTTTCATATTCCATTTCTGCAGAATTGATCTATTCTGACCTATACCATGCTTTATCTTTTGGTTCAGTTTAGTATCTAGATCTCATTACATACCTGAATAGCTATTTAATCTTGTACAAACACCCATATGGTGGGGTTTGAAACCTGGTGCAAGAGATAAAGGCAAGTAATTACTATCCACACTTAACATTTTATCTTCTTGCCATTTAAAAGCTTTTTATAGATGTGCTGATAGTCTGCGTGATTAAATGGCTAGGTTCTCCATTCTTCTGATGTATTTTTACGGCTTGGACTCCACAAAAATTTAGGTTTTAAAAAGTTATAGTTGTAATCTTATGTAAAATCTGAAGATAGTTTATCACACCTGCAAAAAATGCACTCACATGAAATGAAAAATAAGAAGTCACACTGTAGACTGAGCACTGTATTTTATTAAATATAGACTCTGCTCACAAAATGAATATGCTAAGATGAAACATAGCTTTAAAAAATGGCCAGTGATGCCACAATAATGTCTCCTTACTCTCTTCCTTCAATAAAATTATTATACTAAAGTATGCTTGACATATCCTCTTTAATAATCATTTTGGAATACCATTTAATGAATATTGGAAGTTTCAACATCACAGTGGGAAATATCAAATATGGAGGTAAAGTATATGGGTATAATCCTGATTCTGATGTTGATTAGCTCTGTGATCTTGAGAATAAAAATATAAAAATAACCACTTTTTTGAACATTGCCTCTTTGTATATGCTATTATTCCTCAAAACAGTCACATCAGGTAAGAATTCATCTTAATGGAAGGGCTTTGGTTACTGACAAGATGTTTCACTCACGTGCTCTTTCCCCTCTCCTATCTCAATTCTAAAATGTTCTAGAAACCAGAGGGAGAAGATGACTGTGTCAAACTTATGTAACAATTATGGAAAGCCCCTGGGCAAAAGAACTTGTTTGCCTCTTGGTAACCGGCAGCTCCAGTTGGAAGGGGGTGCATCACAGAGTCGAGGAAGGTTTCCAGGATTGCTCTCTGCCCTGTTGCTGCTGCAGACCCTGATAACTAATGATCCCATTTCAATTTTATTTATTTGTTTGCTTATTTACTTTTATTTTTAAGTATTTATTTATGTTGAGAGAGAGAGCCTGAGTAGTAGAGGGGCAGAGAGAGAGAGGGAGATAGAGAATCCCAAGCAGGCTCTGTGTTGTCACTGCAGATCCTGACACAGGGCTCAATCCCACCAGGAAGCATGAGATCATGACTTGAGTCGAAATCAAGAGTTGGACACTTAACTGACTGAGCCACCCCAGTGCCCTGATGCTAACATTTTCTAAGCTCTGCCTTCTGATTTTTTTTTTCCAGAACTCTGATAAGAGTTTACTTCTGCTTCTCTAAATGACACTCAGTCACTTTTTATCTTAAATTACAATTTGGTTTTGTTTCTCTTTTGTGTTTCTGATTATGCTTAATTTCCCACTAGACAGCTTGCTCTTGAAGCTTGAAGGCAGGTAGATCCTACATTTTTGTGTGTTTGTTTTGACTTTTGTGTCCTCCACAGCACGCAGCTAGGCATTCTAGGTGAACAGATGACTGAAATGTAAAGCATTCTGTTTTCAGTTTTCTGATAAATGTCATTTATGGCAGTGGATAATCCTAATATGTAAATTAAAATACAAAATGATTTGGTGAAATTTTCCTCAGAATGACCTGTGCAAGGTATTCAGACTTTTATACCAATCCTGATGTTTTTATTCATTAGAAACTTAAAATTTATGTATATTGCTTTAATAAGTACCAGCATTAAGACCAGCGGAAGAGGATGTTTTTATCTGATGCTAGCACTGGCAAGAAGCAGACAGGAATGTATTTATGTAGTACATCCAGGATATCCTTACTATTTGTGTTATTCCTGTTAGGAAAAGGCCACAGGGTCATCTGGTGTTACTTCTCTTTGCTCTTCGATGCCAGCCAGGTCCATCCATCATGCTGAAAATTGCTTTGCACATTCCATGCATGATCTCCTAGACCTGAAGAGGGCAGCTATTAACGTTTCTTCCTTTCTTGACAAACATTACTTTTCTTGTATGGTCTATTTTTCCTCTCTCTCTGCCTTGAGTGTTTCCTGATGCAAGCCCACACACATTCCCTTGTCTCGGGTGCCAGTGTCTGGATGCGTTAATCAGGATTAGCAGAGATATTACTGATCTTGACATTTTCCTCATACTTCAGAGTGTACAATGGTCCAAACATGTTCTTTGTTGAGGATTCCATGTCTTAAACACACAACAGACTCAGAACATTTTTTTGATAGTCACACTCTCCTAAGATACTTTACGCTTTCCTTGACATGTCTGTCCTTTTATTGACTTAAATGATTTATTCAGCTTCAGTTTTGTAGTTTCCCAGTGGAAAATGCACTTTAGACTCCTTGTTTTAAGGAAAACAACAGTGTCTTTGCCCCTGAAATGGGAACTGCCGTGGCTCAAACAAAATTTCTTCAGCATAAGTAATTTCACTTGGATTTCTTCCCACATTAATACAGGAGTTCTCTTCACCATTTTTGTTTAGAGTCATCCTAACCAAAGTTTGGATCTAACTTTAATAATTAATTGCATTCTGGATACTGAATCCTGCAATTCAGGAAAGTAATTCTCTCTCTTCAGTCAAGATTCTGTTCATGTCTTTCAACACCATTATCAAACTTATCTGCTTCCCTTTTTTTCCCTGTTGTTGGCCCTTTTCCTACTGAAACTTCATTTTCCTGCCTCACCCTTTTTGAGGGTAATTTACATCTTCTACTAATTTTCTTGAAGCTAATTCATCTTGGGGCTTCTGGGCTTTTTGTCTGCCAGATCCAGTTTTGCATGTTCTTTTGCAGTCTTCATGAATTTACCTAAGTGTGAGCCCTTCCATCATCCTTCTTTCTATCATAAACATCAAATGAGAGTAGACACATTCATCTGCTCTTACATTAAAGCCAGGGAATTTTGCTGTAACTTGTTTAGCACTCTCAAAGTAATTTTTCATTTATGTGTCACACCTCAAAATTTTCATGAGCTCTTCACACTGGTAAATGGAAACTACATATTTTTTTCTTATTCCTCGTTTATCACTTTCTTAGTTACAGTCACTGGTGCTTGAAAGTAGTATTTCTACTGGGTTAATAAACAGTGTCACAAGTACATGCAGTGGCAATAGGAGGGTTTAATTTCCTTCATCTTCTGCTACCAAAGGGCATTTACCAGTCTTCGTAGGGTACTCTTGCTTTTTGATTCTTACAGTTGTTTCTCTGACTTCCAAACCCACGTCACTGAACCTGACAAGTTAGCATTTATTGTTTTTATTTTACTTGGCCAACTCCTTTTAATCCTCAGCCCTCAAGATAAGCCCTGAAGAGAAAGTGAAAATACCTACCTGGTGGGCCCCTTCTTCAAGTTGCCAGATCTATCTAGCAAATAAGAATATAGGATGCCCGGTTAAGTTAGAATTTCAGGTAAATGACAACTTTTTAGCATAAGATGTTTTGAATACTTTATTAGTACAATATGTTCTGAATATTGTGTGGCTATCTGAAATTTAACTAGGAATCCTGTATTTAATCTACATCCCTGAAACCTTCATCTTTTCTGTGACTTGAGTTCCAACATGTGGGCATCACAGTAATGTCCTTGGGTTATGATTGGTCTGATTTGTGCAATTTCTGCTCAGATAATCTAAGGGTGGTTTAGCGTTGAAGACTCTGTGTATTAGTTTCCTAGAACTGCCATAACAGAGAAACACAAACTGAGTTGCTTGAAACAAATGAAATGTATTGTCTCATAGTTTTGGAACCTGAAAGTCCAAGATGAAGGTGTGCTCAGGGCCGTACTCCTTCTGATTGTATTAGAAAAGGCTCTGTTCGGAGACTTTTTTCTAGCTTCTGGTAGTTTCTTGGCTTGAAGTTTGTTGTAACAAAACTCCAGTTTTCACATGGAGTTCTCCAAATGTGCATGTCTGTCTTTCTGCATGACATTCTTTTATTTAATAAGTACACCAGTTATATTGGACTAGGAGCCCACCCTCCTCCAATATGACCTTGTCTTAATTAATTACATCAATAATGAACCTCTTTCCAAATAAGATGTCATTCTCAGGTATTGGGGTTAGGGCTTCAATATATATTTTGGGGGAACATGATTCAACCTACAAAATATTAAGGGAGACTTTCTAAAACTTAGTTTAATACATTATCTACAATGAGATAAGATCAGCCCAGGGATCTAAACATGTTCATGTAAGTTATAGATTTAAGCAAATAGGAAACTTTTTAATAGATTAAAAATATGTTCTTTAAACTTGGAACACCTTAATTAGTCAGAAATACAGTGTTGCAGCTATACAAAATTATAGAGCAAAGACATTTTCATGCTATGGGAAATATCCATATTATGTTAAATAAATAACAATTACATGATTATACTGTTTATTCAGTTAAAACATATTCTGCCTTCTTAGCTAAGTGCCGAGGGTTCAGACATCAAGGCAGCACACACGAGCTTACAGTCTATAAGGGAAGAAGTAAATTGATAATTATTTAAATTATTAATTTGTTATAACCGTTACTATAGTTGATATGGTAATTAAAAATAGGGTGTTATAAAAACATGCACTTGGGAGGAATAGATTTCAAAGTATCTCTGGCATTTTAATACAAAAATAAAGACTAGAGCTATTTGCATTTTGGAAAAATACATTAAAGCATGAACTTATGTATTAAATAAATGGTGAGCATACAAGTTATGCTTCTTGCTTCATAAGTTTTGGGTAGTATATTTATTTTAAGAATTCCCAATTAACTGCTCAAGCATCCTTTGGTTTCAAGGGCTTCTCATGGGACTGAGCATAAAAACTAAGCTTTTTTGCTATGGCTTGTAAATTCTTGTCTCCATCTTTAATCTAATTTCCTATCATAGACCTTCCATTCTCTAATAACTTGCTCCTCTCCAGCCACACTGGTTTTATTTCTATTCCTTGTTCTGGTCTTAAGGCCTTTGCACTTGTTATTTTTTCTATGTAGAAAGCTATTCATCCAGATCTTGGACAGGGCAACCCTGTGCTCATTATCTGAGTGGACATTCCTGATAACTAAGATAGCTCTCTATCAGAGTCACTTCTACCCTGTGGCATTTTTATTAGTTTTGCAGCCGTTTCAGTTTCTAAAATAATCAAGGGTTTTGTTTTGTTTAGTTTTGCTGGAAACTTGAGTTTTTAATTTGCAGCTATTTGTTTTACTGTTAAATAGGAACAACTGAGTAGTGTGAGGCAAGCTACGTTAAATTCTTTGATATTCAGATTTAGCAGTTTTAGATTGGGCAGAATGATCCCTGTCAATTGTTGGTGAAAGAATTCAATAGGGATTTTTGTGTTGCCATTTCCCTTATTTATGTATTTATTTATTTATTTGACATTTTAATTCAGTATAGTTAACACAGTGTAATATTAGTTTCAGGTGTACGTAATACAGTGATTCAACACTTCCATATATCACCAGGTCCTCATTTCAAGTGCTCTCCTTAATCCCCATCACCTATTTCACCCAAACTCCCTCCCCTCTGGTAACTGTCAATTTGTTCTCCATTGTTAAGAGTCTGTTTCTTGATTTGTCTCTCTCTCTCTTTTTTTTTTTTCCCCTTATGTTTGCTTATTTCTTAAATTCCACATTTGAGTGAAGTCATATGGTATTTGTCTTTCTCTGACTGGCTTATTTAGCTTAGCATTATACTCTCTGGCTCTATCCATGTTGTTGCCAATGGCAAGATTTCATTCTTTTTTATGGTTGAGTAATATTCCATTGTATATATATACTACACCTTCTTTATCCATTCATCATTCAGTGGACACTTTGGCTGCTTCCATAGTTTTGCTATTATAGATAATGCTGCAGTAAACATAGGAGTGCATGTGTCCCTCTGAATTAGTGTTTTTTAATATTTTTTGGATAAATACTCAGTAGTGTGATTACTGGATTGTACAGTAGTTCCATTTTTAACTTTCTGAAAAACCTCCATACTGTTTTCCACATTGGCTGCCTTCTCAGTTTGCCTTCTTGCCAACAGTGCATGAGGATTTCTTTTTTTCCACATCCTTGCCAGCACTATTTTTCTTGTGTTTTTGATTTTAGCCATTCTGACAGGTAAAGTCATCTAGTTTGAGAAATCGGTTTCCTTAACTCTCTGTGTTTCCCCAACAGAATGGGCTCTGTGACAGCTAGCATTGGAAATGTAATTAGATAGGGAAACACATTTTCTGAAGGTTCACCTATTCAACACATTTAAGGTATTACACTGACATTAATATTTAGGACGTTGGTGAAAAAGTATAAGAGGAAGCAGTGTGAAAATAAGAACAGAAATAGGTCAAGAAGATAGTAGAGTAGTCCCTCACCAACAGTGACTCATGTGCTCTCAGGTTAGACCTTGCCATGCTGTCTCAATTTTGTTGAATGAATGAGGGAAGGAGGGAGGGAGGGAAGGAAGGAAGGATGGAAGGAAGGGAAAAAGGGAGAGAGGGAGATGTTTATATTCTTTAGGGGCAATGAGTTCAGTATTTTCTTCCTGAAGTCATCCAACCCCATTCCTAATCATTCTAGAACCCTATGTCTGAATGAGCTAGTTCTGCTTTTAATACTGGGAGGATCTACGGAGAGAACTGACATCCTTCTATATAGAATAGACCATTGTTCTGCTAGAAGAACTAATCCTAAAAATAATATTTCTGTTTTGGAATTTAGGTAGCATTTATTCCCAGTCATTGTTTTGTCCTCTTTTCTTGGGAGCTCTTTGCTTGGGAGACTTTTTTTGTCAATCAGACAGACAAGAGGAATTTTACTGGGGGTAGAACAAGGGTTTGTGAACATGCTATGTTTACAGCCTGACAAATACTCCTTGCACACATCCCCAGAATCTGTTTGATTTCCTTCCCTTTTCCTTACTCACTGAAACCTAAATATTTAATGTGTAAGATTCTATTCAGATAAAAGAGGCTCATTGCCAGCTTTGGGTTAGTACTTTGCCTGAGGACATGAACAATTACAAACTGTGGAGAGTTATGTATATCCAATGTTGTCAGTATCAGCTGTAATAATCAATGGATTTTTTGTTTTATTCTCATGCTTAAAACCAGCATCTGCTCTATCCTCATAATAAAAATGAATGAGTTTTTCAAACTGTATTTTATTATCTATTCAGCTTTGTGTTTGAAAATCAATATTGTTGCACACTTGATTGCATTTCTTCGTTACCAGTCAGTTTTCCCTGTAGGCTTTTTTTAAATTTGCTGAAATTAACTGCAATCAGGGCTTCTTATTCTTGTCTATAAAGCCCACATTTAAATTAAAAATGAGTTCTCCAAAAATAGTTTACTGCTTCTGGCTGTGTTCTTTTCACTATCAAAACATAAACACACACACACACATACACACACGTACACACACAACTGGGCAAACAAACAAAACAATTAAAATGAGAAAAATGAATCACAGTATATTTTATAGACATACATATTTCATAAATGTATGGATATTTTACACTAGAAAATTGGGTTAATGAAGGTTTACATGGGCCTAATGTAATTGCATTCTGATATTGCTGCATGAGGCACCTCTATAATATTTGCTGGCATTAGCTTGTCACATTTTTATCTAATTAAAGGTTGAAATAAAGGAAATCTTTTTTAATTTTTTTTAATGTTTATTTATTTTTGAGAGAGACAGAGACAGAATGCGAGTGGGTTAGGGGCAGAGAAAGAGGGAGACACAGAATCAGAAGCAGGCTCCAGGCTCTGAGCTGTCAGCACAGAGCCCGACGTGGGGCTCGAACTCACGAGCTGTGAGATCATGACTTGAGCCGAAGTTGGATGCTCAATGGATTGAGCCACCCAGGCACCCTTCTAAAATAAAGGAAATCTTAAATGATCTGTAGTCTTTCAGCTTTTGTTGATACTTCATTTAGATAGATGAAATAACTTTCTTCCTATTTAAGTTTAGTGGCTGGAAGTTTCATCAAAAAACTCTATTTTAGGGGCACCTGGGTGGCTTGGTCCGTTACATGTACATCTTCAGCTCAGGTCATGATCTCACAGTTTGTGAGTTCAAGCCCCACATTGGGATCCCTTATGTCTGCACAGAGCTCTCTGTAGATCCTCTTTTTCCCACTCTCTCTGCCTCTTCCCTTACTGTGCTTTGTCTCTCTCTCATAAGTAAATAAATATTAAAAAATCATTTAAAAAACCCAAAAAAGCTTTATTTTAGAAGACTTTGATTTCTAAATTTAAAATATGCCTTCATCCAGATGGCCAACCAACACATGAAAAAATGCTCAACATCTCTCATCATCAGGGAAATACAAATCAAAACCACAATGAATTACCACCTCACACCTGTCAGAATGGGTAACATTGACAACTCAGGCAACAACAGATGTTGGCAAGGATGCGGAGTAAGGGGAACCCTTTTGCACTGCTGGTGGGAATGCAAACTGGTGCAGCCGCTCTGGAAAACAGTATGGAGTTTCCTCAAAAAACTAAAAATAGAACAACCCTACGACCCAGCAATTGCACTACTAGGTATTTCTCCAAGGGATACAGGTGTGCTGTTTCGAAGGGACACATGCACCCCAATGTTTATAGCAGCACTGTCAACAATAGCCAAAGTATGGAAAGGGCCCAAATGTCCACTGATGGATGAATAGATAAAGAAGATGTGGTATATATACACAATGGAATGTTACTTGATGATCAAAAAGAATGAAATCTTGCCATTTACAACTACGTGGATAGAACTAGAGGGTATTATGCTAGGTGAAATTGGTCAGAGAAGGACAAATATGACTTCACTCATTTGAGGAATTTAAGATACAAAACAGATAAACATAAGAGGAGGGAAACAAAAATAATATAAAAACAGAGAGGGGAGTAAAACGTAAGCGACTCTTAAATACAGAGATCAGGGGCGCCTGGGTGGCTCAGTCGGTTAAGCGTCTGACTTCAGCTCAGGTCATGATCTCGCGGTCCGTGGGTTCAAGCCCCACTTCGGGCTCTGTGCTGACCGCTCAGAGCCTGGAGCCTGTTTCAGATTCTGTGTCTCCCTCTCTCTCTGACCCTCCCCCATTTATGCTCTGTCTCTGTCTCAAAAATAAATAAACGTTAAAAAAAAAATTAAAAAAAATATAGAGAACAAACAAGAGGGTTGCTGGGGGGGGGGGTTGTGGGAGGGGGGATGGGCTAAATAGGTAAGGGGCACTAAGGAATTTACTCCTGAAATCATTGCTGCACTATATGCTAACTAATTTGGATGTAAATTAAAAAAGAAAAAGATAATAACATATGCCTTATACCTTTGTAGCAGAAACTCCTCTGCTGCTACTTCATTTTTTCAGTATGATGCGTGTCTAACCAATTATGCTCTAAGTATATTTAAATACTTACATTGGAAACATTTAGCCTTTTCAACATTTAAATTATATGAAAGCATTTATTTGACAATATGCCTTTCCTGTGATTACCCATTATTCATTTGTGAGCAGTAATACAAAATAGAACATATTTCTTTTTTTTATTAAATTTAATTCTAGGACATGTGTAAATTTTCTCTGCATTTTAATGTACATACTAGCATTTGTTAATGAATTAGAGATAAGAAATGTCAGCTTCAAATGACAATCTTTTCTAAGTGAAAACAGGTTAGAAAAAAAATCACATATAAGCTTAAGTAGGTGATTCACTATCATAAATAATATAATAAGAACAAATTGTATCTGTTATGATCTTGTGCCTTTTTCTTCCTTTTCTTTTCAATCTTAGTCATAAAAATAAATTACAATTGTTGCAGTTTTAGTGATCCTTTTAAAAGCTCTTGTCAAAAAGCATGGTGTCAACCATGTTTTTAGAAAAGGTCCTTGAAAAAATCAGTTACAAATACCAATGAGACTGATACTCATAAAATCAGGTGACATGTATCTCATTTAGAATTTATTTTAAAAATACCTTTACCGTTGATGCTTATTTAGTGCCTTTGGGGGTGTTGAGTACCTTTAGGGGTGACAGACTAGGTAACACATACTTACCCTCATCAGGAGATGCCGCCCTAGTCCTTAGTTTGCCATCATTTTGATGATTTTTATTTCTATACATGTAGTTAACATAACCATAGCAACATACCAGGATCCCATATACAAGTGTAAAGCAGTTTTACACCAAAAGTCACTGCTAACATTTACTGAGCACTTACAATGATATAGGTGCTGTATAGTTTCAGTCACTTCCATTAACCAATCCATGTGATAGGAATTCCCATGTTGCATTTGATGACCACAGGGAGGTTAAATTAACTTTTCCCCAGGTCATATATATGTAGAGAGAGATGCTGAAAATTGAAATCAGACAGTCTGAATACAAAGTCAGTGGGCTCAAGCACAGGCTATATCTGCTTTAGGTGATGACTACATTAGTGATATGTGATTGTATAATTTCCTTAGCCTAATATCACAGTGTCTTGCTCACGGTAGTTGTTACATAAGTATTTGCCAAAGGTATGATGAGGATGGGAAGATGTTAAAATTTTATATGGGGGAAAAGCCACTTGGATTGGCTTCACCCCCAAGTTTGAATCTATTACTTTCTTGTCCTTGTCAACTCTCTAACATTGCAAATGTGAACTAACCCATTGGAGCTTTGATTTATTCATATATAAATTGGCATATCAATCTTATTATTATATTTAATTATTCCCACTTCTGTACCTTCCATTTTCAAACACTTACCATTATTTATTTTTATATCTTTCTTTCCTACAAGATGATAAGCTCCTGCAGGATAAAGACTTTTATTTAGCTATATAATTGAGAATCTAGGCAGAGTTTGACATGTGGCAGGCGCTCTGTATAAATACTAATTGAGTTAAGAGTTTAATTAATTTTGTTTACCTAAATTCAGCTATTTTTAATTTGCGTCTGTCTTGTCTCAGTGATTGCTCTAAAGATGTTTTCGTTTTCACTGACATGTGAGGCAAAGCTACATACAATAAATTGGGTAAAAAATCATATGTGGTATATACCTGGCACAACATTGTCTGCACTGTTAAAATCCTTATGTTCCTAGTCTGTAGATCAAAAAGGCATAGAGCCCATTACCTATGATAAATCTTTTGTATAAAAAATGGGAAAGGATAGCAGGAAACTTTATGAAAGTTTTCAGCAATCATCTTTTTTGTCACCTTACTCTTTACACTTTTGTAACCAAGGGATGTCTATTTCTGTGCCTTTAAGTTTTATGCATCAGACATTATTGCTATGTAATGGCTGTTATAAAAAAGGTAGCAAGAGGTAAGAGAACAAGAACTGGATAGCTGGAATTCCACTAAAACCTGACTGTCAGGGCGCCTGAGTGGCTCAGTTGGTTAAGCATCTGATTCTTGATTTTGGTTAAGGTCATGATCTCATGGTTGTGAGATCCAGCCTTGTGTCTGGCTCTGTGCTGGGTGTGGAGCCTCCTTAAGATTCTCTCTCTCGCTCTTCCTCTGCCCCTCTTCCCTTGTTCGTTCTCTCTCTCTCTCTCTCAAAATGGATAGATTGATAGACAAATAGATAGATAAAGCTGATTGTTGTTGCTAAGTGAAAAATACCCATTAGGTAAGTTATTCATTGAATTATAATGCCAGACATCATGACCTATTCCATTTTGCAGTTTTAAGGCTATCTTTCAGCCAGGAAAAGGTATATCAATGAGCCTGAAGACACATACCATTTTGAAAATGACAACTACATTTTCCTTTAGCTGGAAATTCTGAGTTTTCCTCAAACAACATCGTCATTATAACTGTTTGGCTTGGGGTTTCTGGTAAAAAGAAGAGGAAGAGGGAGAGGGAGAGAGAGAGGAGAAGAAGGAGGAGAGATGGAAGAAAGGAAAGAAGGGAGGGAGGGAAGGAGGAAAGGAGGGAGGAAGGAAGGAAAGAAGCAATGACCTTTTATTATAGTCTCACTTTATGGCACTTAAATAAATTTAACGTATGTCCATGTAGTGGTAGATTTGGGCTCTTAAAAACACTTGAATGCCTCCCTACTTCTTTGTTCTCTCCATCCCATCAATGAGTTACTTCACTGTCTTTCTTCTCTGGAAAACTCTTACAACTTTTGGCTTTTATCTTTGCCTCCAATATTTCTTCCTTCCAATCCATGTTCTTCATTACTACCTAAGTTATTTTTCTAAAAACATATCTCTGTAAAGCTCTGTGTAATTGTGGGTTGTTACTGATCTGATTTCACTCTGCCTTTTGCTCACTTTGTTCTAGCCATATAGGCTGCCTCTTGAGCACACCAAGCAAGTTCCCACCTCAGAGATGGAACACTCACTGTTCCCTCTCCAGAGAAAACTCTGCCCCCGGATAAACACATGACTTGCTATCTCAAGTTTTTTTTTTTTTTTTTTTTTTTTTTTAGGGATCACTGCAAAGTTACTTCATTGGGGAAGACTTCTCTGACTCTATGACATTTGTGAGGTTGCAAACTATGACCCATAGGCCAAATTTGTCCACTGCTTATTTTTAAATGGCCTGTGAGCTAAGAATGGTGTCTATATTTTTAATTGGTTGGAGAAAAAAGATTAATGATTGTGATACTTGAAAATTACATGAATTCAAATCTTAGGGTCTATAAATAAGGTTTTGTGAGAACCTACTTACACTCACAGTCATTTACTTAACTGCCCACTGTTGCTTTTGTGCTATGGTGGCAGAGTTTAGTTGCAGCACAGATGGCTAACCTTAACAGAAAAGCTAGTTGATCTCTGCTGCATATAATTTTATATCTCTCATACAACCTGATACTCTCTAATTCTTTTTCCCTGCTTTACTTTTCTTCATGTTTCTTGTTACCATGCTATTAAGTAAATGTTTTTATTCAAATACAGTATACAGAGGTTCCTAGGTGGCTCAGTAGGTTTAAGCATCAACTCTTGATTTCAGCTCAGGTCATGATGTCATGGTTTGTGAGATCGAGCCCCATGAAGAGCTCTGTGCTAACAGCAGAGCTGTTAGTGTGTGATTCTCTCTCTTCTCTCTCTGCCTCTTCCCCAGCTCGTACATGTGCACACATACACACTCTCTATGTTTTAAAATAAGTATTAAAAAATACATATACAGAAAAATGAAAAGATTATATGGATTACTAAATCAGCTACCCGAACCAAGAAATAGAATATTATAGGACCCAGAAAGTTTGTAGAAATCCTCCACTTTTTATCTTCCCCCCAGTGAAACTATTCTGACTTCTAACAATATAGATTAATATTGTCTCTATATGATCTTTATATAAATGAGATCACACCATATATAATTTTTGTGTCTGGTATCTTTCACTTAACATTACATTTGTGAGATTTATCTGTGTTATTAGTTTTGCATAACAAGAGTTAATTCAATTTAATTACTTACATCATTCCATCTCACCAGTAAACCACAGTTATGAAAATTCCATTTTACTATTTAAAAAAATTTTTTTTAACGTTTATTTATTTTTGCTACAGAGAGAGACAGAGCATGAATGGGGGAGGGTCAGAGAGAGAGGGAGACACAGAATCTGAAACAGGCTCCAGGCTCTGAGCTGTCAGCCCAGAGCCCAACGCGGGGCTCAAACTCACGGACTGTGAGATCATGACCTGAGCCGAAGTCGGATGCTTAACCGACTGAGCCACTCAGGCGCCCCCATTTTACTATTGATGTACATTTTTATTATATCCCATTTTGGATTATACACATAGTATTTCTATGAACATTCTTTGCATGTCTTTTAGTGCGCATATGTATGCACTTCTGCTGAATGTATACCTAGAGGTGGAAGTATTAAATCATAGGGTATGCAAATCAGCTTCAGTAGATATTGCCAACAATTTCCCAAAGCAGTTGTACCAATTTCCACTCTTACTGGAAATGTATGAGCGTTCCAGTTGCTCCACATACTTGCCAACACTTACTGTTTTCTCTTTTTTAAGCTTAAATCATTCTGTCTGATTCTTTTCATTAGAATGTGAACTTTGTGAGAGAAAGGATTTTATATCTTTAATTACCATATGCACAAGTGCTTAAAATGGCTAGTATTCAACTAGTGTTGAATGAATGAATGCTTGAGTGGTAAGGCTGTAGGGAGAAGGACAAACTATTTCAGAGTCTAAGGTCCTTCCTCTGCTGGTGCTAGTTTACTCTGAATTGCTATAACATTTATCTATATCTTTGCAATGGCATTTTACTTTATTATATATTTTTAATGTACATTTCTTATTCTTCCTGTTAAGAGTCAGGGTTTCTCAACCTTGAAACTATTGACATTTTGGGCTGGATAATTCTTGGTAGTGAAGGGCTATCCTGTGCATTGTAAAATGTTGAGAAACATCCCTGGCCTCTACACACTAGATGCCAGTAGCACTGCCTCCATAATGCCACCCAAACCCCTGTAAGTAGTGACAACCGAAGATATCTGCAGATATTACTAAATGTCCCCTGGGAAGCAAATTTGTTCCCATTTGAGAACCAGTGTGCTGGATAATGAGCTACATAAGAATAATCGTTGTATCAACTTTCCCTTCTCTCAAGGTTAACACAGAATTTTACCCATAGTAAATACCTCAACTCTTTTTAAAAAAAAATGTTTTTAATGTTTATTTTTTTGAGAGACAGAGACAGAGCATGAGCAGGGGAGAGGTAGAGAGAGAGAGGGAGACACAGAATATGAAGCAGACTCCAGGCTCTGAGCTGTCAGCACCAAACCTGACATGGGTCTCGAACCCACAAACCACGAGATCATGACCCGAGCTGAAGTCAGACACTTAACCGACTGAGCCACCCAGATGCTCTGTAAATACTTCAACTCTTAAAGCTTTGTTTAATTCTCTCCTTCTGTATGTCATCACCTGAGAAGCTTTAAAGAAATACAGATTCCCAGAACCCACCCATACCCTACTGAATCATATCCTATGGTATAGGTTCAAGGAATCTGTAAAAGTAAATGGCTCCAAGGTCATTCCAATGAGCACCTTACCCTGAAAATGTCTGCTTCACATGTATCATATTTATCAGTTGATAAATAATTCTAACTGAAGTCAAGATTTTACTGCATATCTATACATAGATACAAAGATTTCCCCTTTAATAATTGCAGATATATGTTTCATCTATTTATTATCTGAAAAACATATTCAATTCACGAATATTGTGTTGATCTAGGCAATCTATACTACTTACATTTCAGAGTTCTTATTTTTAATAAGGTCATTATTTTGTTTTGAAACATATCTGACATTGCAACTATTTTTTATGCTTCCAGCTTCCTGTGAGAAATGCAGTGGGAAGAATTTTGTTAATTATACACCATCTTTACACTGTTATATTCAGTGTAAAAATCATAACAGTAAAAATCGTAGTAGTAATCAGAGCAGATGGCAATGAAAAAGAAATAGCCACTTCTTTAGAAATAAAAGAAGGAACCAATTTATATGTGCCTCTCCCTCTTAACTTTGAATTGTAAAAAAACCAATAATATAAAGCACAAAAGAGATTGTATTTTGCAGCTACATTTTTTTCAAGTGATATATACATTGGACTGGTAAAATTACATTTTTATGCAATGGCAAGACAATGTTTACATTTGACTTTTAGTTTTTATTGATTTTAGTGTAGGTTATTGTCAGACTTTTGTATGTTTCCTTAGATTTACCAAGTAAAAGGAAATATATTTTTACTTACTGTCACAAACTACAATATTAATAGTGAAATGTAAATTTTCTTTCATAAAAATTATGGGGCATCTGAAAGCAGTTACCTGAAAGGTGAAAGAAAATCGCTGCTTATTTTCCATTTTTCCATTACTCCCCAATTTTTTTGTTTTGTTCTCTTTTTAGTGGTCATTGCCACACACCCACAAAACTATCTAGTATGATTATTAAATTATGGGTTTCCTTCATTGTGCATATTTAATTTATTGCCAACTTGAATTGAATTTTAAGCCTATAATTGAAACATTCCTATTTTTAAAAGCTCATCTGTGCTCTATGCTGCTAGCTGCCTATCCAATATACATGCTCTCCTCTTCCTTACAACGAGAACTTGATGATTTTCAGACTGGAAATCAGTCCAATTTAAAGTAAACAAACCAAAAATCCTACATATCCCATGCAGCTCTTAAGTGGCCACGTGACACAATTTTGACTAATCAAGTATAAGCAAAAGTCACCAAGTAGAGTTCTAGGAGAGCTCTTAAAAGAGATAATTTCAACTGGCAGGTGCTTTTCCTCCTTTGCCCTTCCTCCTCTTCTTAGCTAGAACTTGAAGTTAACAGCCATCTTTCAACAGTGAGGTAAAAAAAAAATCATGAGGGCAGAAAACATATGATCATTCTGACTCAACAGGAAGAGAAAAGAATGTGGGTTTCTAAAAGCATCATGCTGCATTTAAACTGGCCTGCCTTGTTTTATAAGAAAATAAAATGATTACTTAAACAACTTTAAATTGTGATTTCTGTTATGTTCCACTAAACCAATTCCTAGTTGATATACCATTCCTTTACCATGAGCCTTATGGTGGGCCTTGGCCTTGCCTGTCCTGGTCATTTTGGTAACCACCTTTCTCCTTATTCTTGAACTTCAAGCAATTTTTATATTCATCCTCTCCCCAGAAGTGCCATTGCCGACCTGTCAGTTCTACTGACTGCTCTGTCTATGTAATCTCTACAGGTTTACTTTTTCATCTTCCATTATGGTCTCCATTCTCTGTTTCAGAAAGCTGGTTATATTTCAGTATATTTCTGTTGTTTGTTCATGCTTAATCCTACAAAAATATGGTGACTTAGCTATATGCTTATATTTAAGAATGGAACCCTGGAGGATTGATTGGAAATTCTAGACACAAGCTTCATATCACCTTGGGCTTCACTCAGGTTTAAAAGAGACGAGGCTATTTCTTTGGAGATCCCCTCATATCACTATTTTTATGTCCTTTTTCTTGGTTTCCTCAAATTCTGCACAAATACCCTTCGCCCTCCTGCATGCAAGATACAAGTCTGCTGTCAGCACTTTAGAAGCCACAGGGGAAAGGCTGAGTAGTCTCAATATTGCGTTTTGTAGAATTTTACTTCTCTGTTTTCCAACATACTATTCATCTCTTCTTCTTGGTATCTCCCATTGTGGAGATCCTGTTTCCCTTGTTCCAGAGGATAAATTCCAGTCTTCTCCCAGGTAGAGAAGAGATAGTTGCCCAGCTGGCAGGATGGCGTGGGAGTGAGAATTGTAGAAAGGGAGTGTCTGTCTACCTGCTTCTTTGGCAACTTTTCATTCTCTCTCAGCTAGTTTCTGAAGCTTTGTGGGTGTTTTGATATGAATCACGTTGCTTCTTTGCTGTCTCCATTGTCAGCTTTGATTTGAGCTTTCCTAGACCTCTTCTTCTGTTATGATTCATTCATTTGCTTTCTACTTCCAGTCTTTTGTTGTTCCTGTCTCTTCTCTTGATATGGGTTTCTCCATAAAACAAACAAAACAAAGCAACCCTGTTTATGTTGTTTTTGTGTCTACTTGAGAGGAAGCAGTGGTTAATACCTATTTCCAATCTCTCATCTTTAACCAGGAAATTACACTTTCATTCCAAATGTTTATTATTACTATAATAGAAATACCCATTTTATTTTATTAAAAAAATTTTTTTAATGTTTATTTTTTGAGAGAGAGAGAGACAGAGTGCGAGCAGGGGAGGGGCAGAGAGAGAGGGAGCTACAGAATCCAAAGCAGGCTCCAGGCTCTGAGCTGTCAGCACAGAGCCCGACCAGGGCTCGAGCTTAAGGACCACAAGATCTTGACTTGAGTTTAAGTTGGCTGCTCAACCAACTGAGCCACTCAGGCACCCCAGAAATTATCAGTTTTAGTAAATGCTGAAACACATTTTAGAAATGATGGTTAACACGGGGTGCCTGGGTAGCTCAGTCAGTTGAGCGTTCGACTTTGGCTCAGGTCATGATTTCACAGCTTGTGGGTTTGAGCCCTGCACTGATGGCTCAGAGCCTAGAGCCTGCTTCGGATTCTGTGTCTCCCTCTCTCTCTGTCCCTCCCCGACTCACATTCTATCTCTCTCTCTCAAAATAAACATTAAAAAAATTAAAAAAAAGAAATGATGGTTACCATTAGTGTTATTTCTTTAGACTCTATTTTTCCCTACACATATATTCAATAGCAATGTTAATATATTTAATATTTAAATTTATGACATATAACTTACATATTATACAAATATAAAATATATGAAGTAACATATAAACATGTATAATACGTGTATATTTAAGTAAATTATCGTCACTTTTGTAGCCTGTTTTTTAAAAATTTCCTATTATATCATGAGCATTGACTCAAAATGAAATATTAATTGGAACATGGTTTTTAACGGTTGCATGGTACTCAATCCTGTAAATGAACACAGTTTTTAAAAGTACTTCTTTATCATCAGAAACGAAGGTCATTTTCTGAAATTCAGTTCATTCTCAGTGGGCATCCTGCTCTTGCCTCTGTTCTCATAAGTGGCGCACTTACTTTCATCAAACTCCCATGGTGAGGAGGAATTCCTTGACCTCTATTTATTGACAGAGAGGCGTATTGCTAAATCAGCTCAGAAGTCCTCCAAAGATACTCAAGAGAAATCCTTCCTGAAGAACAGAGCGATGGTTGCCGGAAGTTCGCACTGTGTGGGTTGTTGCTGCTGCTGCTACTGCCACATTGTGTGTGTGTGTGTGTGTGTGTGTGTGTGTGTGTGTTGGGAGGGTGTGCAGTATGGTTGGGAAGATTGCAATAAAAATTATTTCTTTTTTTAAATCCACATAGACCACCCGGTATGCATGCATTTTACACTCTCCATGGTAGGTATGGCTAAGATAACTGTTATATAAATACTAGTTTATTTGACATTCCCAAGGCATTAAAATTGAAATTTATCCCCTCAAAGCAGCTATTGGGTTTGAGACTGGATGCTCTACGAATGTAAACTATTTACATGCATGCTGACATTTACTTTGTTTCACTGGTTGTGATTAAATTCTTTCTTTTTTAAATTTTTTTTAATGTTTATTTATTTTTGAAACAGAGACAGAGCATGAACGGGGGAGGGTCAGAGAGAGGGAGACAAAGAATCTGAAACAGGCTCCAGGCTCTGAGCTGTCAGCACAGAGCCTGATGCGGGGCTCGAACTCACTGACCGCAAGATCATGACCCGAGCCGAAGTGGGCTGCTTAACCGACTGAGCCACCCAGGCGCCCCGCGATTGAATTCTTAATGTACAATAGCGATATCTGATTTTCTGAGAATCACGATTCCTTTTTTTCAAAACACATGTCTGATATGGAAAGGTCTATTTCCACTTAAGACCTCACCTTCCATATCCATGGTTGCAAACATTAAATAAACTACATTGCATGATGGTGAGCACTTGAGCCTGAAGACCAGTTTGGCTACTTAGGCTTTATTTAAATTGTGAGCTAAAGGTCACGTCATTTAACCAGAATGAAGTCGTTTATCTTTTATAGGCTTTACTTTCATTGTTTGAGAAATAAATTTCTCCTCTGTATCATCAGAGTCTTGATAACAAGGCCAAATGAGATCATTTCAAGTTGTCCCTTAAGTTTTTAGGGACGTTTGCAAAAGTCCAGAGTCCCGAGAACCAGTTATCTCCTCATTTCTCCTGTTTTTTTTATTTTAAAGTTTTATTTATTTATTTTTGAGAGAGACAGCCCATGCGTGAGAATAGTAGAGGGCTAGAGAGAGATGGAGAGAGAGGATCCCAAGCAGGCTTCACATTGTCAGTGCAGAGCCCAGCTCAGGGCTCGAACTCAGGAACCGTGGAACCGTGAGATCATGACCTGAGCTGAAGTCAAGAGTCAGATGCTTAACCAACTGAGCCATTCAGCCACCCCCTCATTTCTCCAGTTTAAGTGCCAATTCCTTTGTAACAAACCCCTTTATGTTTCCACAGCATTTGCCTCAGGAACAAAGACAAGATGATCTGATGATACGTTTGTCTTTTCTTCCAGTGTCTAGACTGTGAGCTCCCTAAGGGCAGGGATTTTTGTGCCTTAAAGTCCAGGCATCCAGCAGAGTGCCTAATATACTGAAGGTCTCAGTCCGTGATTGCAGATTGAGTTAAGTGGGGAACGCTTTGCAGAGGGCTTTGTAAATATAAGGTACTTTGTAATAATGCTTCGTGTGCAGGGCTGTGCATTGTACAAGTTCTTTCACATATATTATTCATTCTCTCTTATTTGATCTTCCCCGTACTCCTGTGAAGGCAGATATTAATATCTTCATTTTGCAGAGAGGATTTAGAGTAAGATAGGTTTTGGGGTAAGAAATGAAAAAAAACTATTAAGTACCCCTTGCAGTTTATGTGAACTTATGAAAAGGAGTCCCTTGGTTATTGAGTGTAGGCTAGTGCCTCTCAGACTGTCAGATTGACAAACCGAGGCATGTTCACAGCTCATTTCTTTAGCACCTTTGAAAGTTTAATAATATGTCCATATCTGCTCATTTTTAAACATCCAAGTGAGCCAATCAAGATGTGAATTAAATAATTTAGTGCTGTTCTTCTAGAAAAATGAAATTCCTGTTCTCTCATTATAATAGAATGTTTTAATGTTTAGTTCTTGTTTATAACTTGCTCTCTTTACACTGGTGGTTTCAACTTAATTTTGTATCTCTTTCGTCTATAATCTCTTTACCTTTAAGTGGTCTTTTTTCTTTCCAGGAAACAGCTGACAATACTGTTTTTCAGTTCAGGACGTTTTCATAATTACATTTTTAGCCTTGAGGGAAAAAATTGTATACCTCATCAAATCTTCTAGCTCTGTAACTGAGTAACTTTAACAGTCCCGAATACCACTTGCTGCTATCACAACTTAATTGTGAATTGGGAAAAATAAAACTGCTTTATGATTTTTGACAGTGTTACATTCTGTTTGAATTGAAGCATTTTATATGATGTTTTGATGTGATCATTAAGTCAATAATGTGGAGTCTCGCAGTTGTTCATCTCAGATGAGAGGCCTTGACTCCTCTGGACCAGCTTCAGTCAACACCAACTTAATAACTTTATATCATTTGGTGCAAACCATTCCTTGAAGTGACAACACACTGCTAGGTTTTTTGTTTGTCTTACAGCAGTCTTTTGTTTGTAAATTTAAGACTTCTCAGTAATGTATTGTAGCTGGGCTAGTTTTTCACACTTTGCCTGCCAGGTAGATCTTATGAAGAGGCATCTTTGATGCTAGTTTAGGTAGATCTGCTAAGCATCTGCAGTGGTTCTGTCTTCTGGAAAATAAGCTACCACAACTGACACACATGGAAAAGTCTCTGTTACCTTTTATATTCATCAAGCTTTCTTCTCTTTTGCAATATCTGTGATGTATATTGGGCTGGTTGTTGCTTTAGTCTTAGTCCTTTTTTCCTTTAAGATAGAAAAGGAGGATATTGTTGAATGTTCCAACAGAAGGCATTCTGATGTGAACTTTTACCTATATGAAGACATAGGGCATTCAAGGCCTTTCACCATCTGACACACACCCAAAATTATGTGCTCAGTCCCCGTCACTTTTCCTGAGAAATTGTATGCTTCAGGCAAACCGGAATGCTAACCATCCTATCAACATTTCAGGTACTAGCTTACCTCTGTCCTTCTGTTCCTCCCTCTCCAGAAATCCCTCACCTAGCCTCATTTTTCAATGTCCAGTCCAAACATTAACCCCTGTTCACAGGTTGCACTCCTTGATGCCCCACACTATTTCCAAGTTAGGTAGGTTTAAATGTGCCCTCATGAATGGAAAACACTGAATATATTATGATTGTTTTTTGTCACATGTTTAACATAACCACTAGAGATAAAATTTCTTTCTAAGCAGAGCATTGCTTGTCTTGCATCCCACAATTTTTTATTTGTTAAATTTTCATTATTATCGTGTTCAGACTATTTTTTAATTTGCCTTGTGATTTCTTCTTTGACTCTAGGTTCTATGTAATTATGTTGCTTAATTTCCAAATATTTTGGGGTTTTCCAGAATTCTTTTCACTGTTTATTTTTTAATTTAATTCATTTGTGCTCTGTTATGATTTTAATCCTTTAAATTTCTCAAGACTCATGTCATGGGCCAGCATGTGATCTGTCTTTGTGAATATTCCATGTGCGCTTGAAAAGAGTGTGCAATATACTGTTACTGTAGGCTATAATCTATATATTGGTCATATTGCATTGAGTTGTGCATGTCTTTTATATTCTTTCTGATTTTCTCACTGCTTCTCTCAGTTGCTGGGAGAGGAGTATTAAAATATCCAACATAAATAAGGACTTTTGTTTATTTTTCCTTTAAGTCTATCTGCTTTGTTCACATATTTTGAAGTTTTGTTATTGGATGCATAAACATCTAATTATTGTGGAATATTCCTCTTCACCTGTGATAATACTTCTTGAAGTCTACTTTGTCTGATATTAATATAGTCATTTCAGCTCTTTTCATGCATGGTATGTCTTTTCCCATCTTCGTATTTTTAGACAATTTGTATCATTATATTGAAATGAGTTTATTATAGACAGTATGTAATTGGAATTTACTTTTTATCCAGACTGACAATCTCTGACTTTCCAACATCTGTGCCATAACTGAATCTGGTTTTTATGCTTTTTCTTTCTTCAGATTGTGTTTTTGTCATTCATATGCATTGTAACTTTTTGCTGAAAGCCAGACATGATGTAGTGGGTAAAAGGAATTGCAGTAAATAGGTCATCAGTGTAGGGCGATAAGGTGTGTAGAGAAGGGAAGCATCTTATGGTCTTATGATTGTGCTTTGGTTTTTTAGTGAGCCTGTGTCTCTGGGCTGTGATTTCACAAGTGCTTCTTAGTCCTTCTACCCCCACTGGTGGGATAGGAAGTTTAGAGGGGGCTGAACTTGAATGAATTTTTTTTCTTTTTTTTTTTCCTTCTAGGTTGGTTAGGCTCAGATAAAACCCCAATAGAATAGGATCTGCTAAAATAGTTTATCTTGAGGGAATGTTTTACTAAGAACAGAATGCTCTGGACATATTCCAGAATGGTTTATTCCCCCCCGCCCCCCGACTCTGCCAGAAGCAAGAAGGGCTTTTTTTCCAGTATTCATGGTGAAAACCTAGTGGGGTTCCTGAAAGTAAAATATAAAAGTATGGATGTACCCCTAATTCTGGGCCTTCTAGGTATTTTAAACGCTCAGCCTTATCCAAAATAAACTTCTAGCAATTTGCACATTATGGTTAAGACTTCCTAGTGCTGATTCCCATGGAGATTTCTGCTCAGGTAAGTGCTAATTCTCTATTTGTTTTCTGTCTCTCCAGTTCTGGGGGCATCGGTTTGCCCTGTAACCTCAATTCTCTAGTGGATCTATGAAGGCTTGTTGGTTTTCAATTTTTCAGCATTTTACTTGTTGTTAAGTAAGAGTGATGACTTTCAGGTTCCTTAGTTATATGCCAGACTGGAAATTGGAAGTCAGTTTCTGACTTTAATTGAAATATTAGGCCATTTACATTTATTGTGGTTATTTATAATGTTGAATGGAAGTGTACAACCTTGTGATTTGTTTTCTGTGAAGTGGCCATATTCTCTTTGTTCTCTCCCTCCTTTGTTTTCTGCCTTAGTTTTAATTATCTTTTAGTATTCTGTTTTATGTCCACTTTTAGCTATTAGCTTTACCACTGTTTTTAAAGTGGTTGCTCTAAGGTTTATAACATTATCTTTAACAGTCTACCTCGAAAGAAAATTATACTATTGTACTATTTTATATGTAATATGAGAAACACGTTAGTAGTCTGACTTTTTTGATGCAGATGCTGTCTCAGATTAATAACTACTGAAATATTCATATATTTTTGTAGTAGAGTGTCTCTCTCTATAAAAGGGAACAGAAACTAACAGATGATAATGTGCTATATTTTGAAATGTGCTATATATTTGAAATTTAAATATGGAATATTATAGAATTATATAACACAGAATATAATATATTGAAAATAAGGAATATTAGAGAACAAAGAACCATTACGTATGGTGTAATTTCTTAACTTTATGACTAGTATTTTTATGACTTTTTCACTACTCAAACTTATACAGTTTATATTTCAAACAAACACTTTTCAATCTCAATTTTCTGTTTCACAGGAATAATATTTTATCACTTTGATGTATTATGTGCATTCCAGATATCATTTTACTAGAATAATGTTTATTTCATCTTAAAAGGAAATATAAGACAGGATGTTCTTATCATGTGGAGTCTATGGAAATTTTTCTAAGTAATCTTACATAAAGATTATATGAAAAAAATGTTAATATCAGCTCTAAACATATATCTTAGTCTCAAGTAGCCTGATTAAATGCACTGAATAAGAAAGACATTTTTCCATAAATTGAAGAAAATGTCCCCATGAATTCCAATCTGCATTCTTTTCTGTGGACATTCTTTATGATATCAAATCAAAACTCCCTCTACCACATCTTATGCATAAATAACTTTTTTTTATATCTGCAACCAAGGTTTTTGTTCTCAAAATATTTTCTAAAAACCACTTTATTTTGTTAGAGAAGTATGAAATAAATCTAGAGAAATGTAAAGAATCCAAAGGAAAACAGAATAGGGACATTTGCTGGTTCAGATACCATAAAATAGAAAATAATCCTCCAAGAAATCATATAAGAGTATTTTACCTTCTAGGTTTTCAAATGAAGTTAAAATAAATATGAATTCAAGATTTGGAGTTATTGCATATCTTAAACCATATTGTTAAATGAGTTATAGAAAATGCCAAAATGGTAAATACATTTTTCCTTGATTCTTAAACTGAAGAAAAATAATGAATTCACCAAATGTCATACTGAAATCTGAGGCTACAGCTTAGTTTTTATTTTTTCACAAATTGTTCTGTCTCTCTCTTTGCCCATGGATTGGATGACATCATCAGAGCATCTTGGGTTAATCCCCATAGTATAAGACAGTGTTTTAGTTTCCAGAGGTGGCCAGTTTTGCTTTTAAGAGAGACCAGTTTTATCAATGTTTTTTTCCTCCCCCCCAAGTCTAGGACTTTTAATCTGTTTCTTCTTTCTTTCTTTCTTTCTTTCTTTCTTTCTTTCTTTCTTTCTTTCTTTCTCCAAATTTTTATTTAGATTCTAGTTCATTAACATATAGTGTAATACTGGTTTTAGGAGTAGAATTTAGTGATTCATCACTTACATGTAACACCAAGTGCTCATCATAATGAGTGCCTTCCTTAATACACATCACTCATTTAGCTTACCACCCACCCACATCCCTCTGTTGACCCTGTTTGTTCTCTATCATTAAGAGTCTCTTACGGTTTGCTTCCCTGTCTCTCTTTTTTTTCCCTTCCCTTATGTTCATTTGTTTTGTTTCCTAAATTACACATATAAGTGAAATAATTAATATGGGATTTGTCTTTCTCTGACTGACTTATTTTGCTTAGCATAATATACTCTAGCTCCATCCATGGTGTTGCAAATGGCAAGATTTCATTCTTTTTGATGGCTGAGTAACATTCCATTGTATATATACACCACATCTTCTTTATCCATTCATCAGTCAATGGACACTTGGGCTCTTTCCATAATTTGGCTGTTCTTAATAATGCTTCTGTAAACATTAGGGTGCATGTGCCCCTTAAAATCTGTATTTTTGTATGCTTTAGGTAAATACCTAGTAGTACAACTGCTGGGTCATGAGGTAGTTCTATTTTTAAGCTTTTGAGGAACCTCCATACTATTTTCCAGAGAGGCTATACCAGTTTGCATTCCCACCAGTAGTGTAAGAGGGTTCTCCTTTCAATGCATTCTTGCCAGCATCTGTTTCCTGAGTTGTTCATTTTAGCCATTCTGACAGGTGTGAGGTGGTTTCTCATGGTAGTTTTGATTTGTATTTCCCCGATGATGAATGGTGTTGAGCATCTTTCCATGTGTCTGTTAGCCATCTGGATGTCTTCTTTGGAAAGATGTGTTTTCATTCTTTTGCCCATTTCTTCACTGGATTATGTTTTTGGGTGTTGAGTTTGATAAGTTCTTTGTAGATATTGGATATTAGCCCTTTATCTGATATGTCTTTGGCAAATATCTTCTACCATTATGTAGGCTGCCTTTTAGTTTAGTTTTCTTGATTGTTTTCTTTGCTGTGCAGAGGTTTTTATCTTGATGAAGTCCCAATAGTTCATTTTTGCTTTTGTTTCCCTTACTTCTGGCAACATGTCTAGTAAGAAGTTGCTACGACCAAGGCCAAAGAAGTCATTGCCTATTCTCCTCTAGGGTTTTGATGGTTGCCTGTCTCACATTTAGGTCTTTTACCCATTTTGAGTTTAATTTTGTGTATGGTTTAAGAAAGTGGTCCAGTTTCATTTTTCTGCATGTTGCTGTCCAGTTTTCCTAACACCATTTCTTGAAGAGATGGTCTTTTTTCCATTGGATATTCTTTCCTGCTTGAGTGAAGATTAGTTAACCATATAGTTGTGGACCCTTTTCTGGGTTTTCTGTTCTGTTCCATTGATCTCTGTGTCTGTTTTGTGCCAGTACCATACTGTCGTGATGACTATCACTTTGAATTACAGCTTGAAATCCAGAATCGAGATGCCTCCAGCTTTGCTTTTCTTTTTTCAGGGTAGCTTTGGCTATTAAGGTCTTTTGTGGTTCCTTCCAAGTTTTAGAATTGTTTGTTCTAGCTCTATGAAAGATGCTGATGGATTTTGTTAGGGATTAAATGTGTAGATTGCTTTGGGTAGTATAGACATTTTAACAGTATTTATTCTTCCAATCCATGAGCATGGAATGTTTTTCCATTTCTTTGTGTTCTCTTCAATTTCTTTCATAAGTGTTTTACAGTTTTAATAGTATAGCTATTTTATCTCTTTGGTTAGATTTATTCCTAGGTTTTTTTTTAGTTGTTTTTGGTGCAGTTGTAGATGGAATTTATTCCTTGATTTCTTTTTCTGCTCCCTTATTTTTTGTGTATTGAAATGCAGAAGATTACTGTACACTATCAGTATATTTTGAAGAGTCTATTTCAACAACTCTAGGGCCACTACATATCTGTAGACTGCAACCTTGTATGGGCCCTCAGCTCTGATCAGTAATTTTTCCGTGTCTAGTAACCTTTCCTGTTCCCCTTAGTTGCTTTATCCAAATTCTCACGAATCTTCCTTGAGATCTCAAAAATTCTCTGTCTCTTATTCTCTTATTCTCTCTCTTCCTGATTCCTCCCCCCCAATCTTGTTTTATATTTTATAGAAAAAAAAATAAGCCTATACAAGAATACTGATAGCTGTATCCAACCCTATCTACTTATCTCTGACCCCTTGGCCTTTTTTTAAAGAAAATTCCCTCTACTTAGTGACCATATTCCCTTTCTCTCTTCTCAGAATACTTTCTACCTATCACTCATTTCCATCACCACATTGTACTATAAAGATTTATTTATGGATTTTTCTCATTAGACCTTGAGCTCTTTGAAGAAAAAGACTGTTGTTTTTGTTTGTTTGTTTTTCACTTTGCATCCCTGAGCCCTTTTATAGTTCCTTGAACAGATGCTTTCATTTGTTCATTAAAAAACAATCATTGATATCCTACTATGTGCCAGGCACTGCTGTAACCTCTAAAGATACTCTGGTAAGGAAGACAAAGTCCTTACCATCACGGAGCTTACATTTTAGTTTGAAGGAGAAGTATATTTTAAATTAATATACACACACATACAGGTCTGTATGTCAGTTAGTGTTAATTACTCTGCTAAGAACTAAAAGTAATTTGATAACAAAAGACAGACAGATTGGCTACTAAGACTGGGTAGTCAGTGAAGACTTTACTAAGTAAGTTTTATATACTCTGAGGAAGTTTATTACTATTATTATTATTATTATTATTATTATTATCTAAAAGATCAGAATAGCAAGAAAGAGCCTAACCTGGGACAGTCTGAAGAAAGAATCTTCCAGGTGGAAGGAAGAACTAATGCACAAGCTCAAAGTAGAAGTGAGTTTGGCTTATTTGAGCATAATGGGTAAAGGCACAGAGGATATAGATTCAGAAGCTGAAGCTGAAGAAAGAGGCAGGAATTGGACAATGTAAGATTTAATAAGTCAGGGAAGGAGTTTCAGTGTTGTTCTAAGAATGAGAGAATGCCATGGGAGGATCTTACAATGTAGCTTGACATGAACTATTTACATTTTAGAAAGAACATGCTGACAGCTGGGTATGAATATACTGAAGAGCAACAGTGAATTCAGGGAGACTGATTAGAAGGTTATTACAGTTGTTCAGATGAGATACAGTAGCAGCTTGAGTGAGGTTAGTAGCAGCAAAAATGAGATAAGCAGTGAGATTTAGGGTGTAATTTGGAGGAAGAGTTGACAAGTTCCTGAGGACTAGATGTGCAGTAAGCAGGAAAGGGATCTAAGATAATACCTAGGCTTTTGGCTTGAGCTTTAGGGTGGACAGTGATGTTTATTTACTGAGATGATCCCACAGCCAGTCCTCCCTCCTGCTGGAGAAAAGGGGCAACCTCTAAGTCACTTAATGCTCCAGCTACCATACCTGGGGCCACATATTTTTTCCCCTCAAAAGAAAAGGTTGTTTCCAGCCTACTTTTCCATGCATTACTGCCCCTTGCACACTGGCCATACTACCATGTCTTTAGAGAGAAGAAGCCCTCTTATCATTTGTTGCTTCAGGTCCTGGAAAGGACCTCCTCTCTCCCCTTTGTTGGCAAAGCACTGGCACCTACAGGAAAGAATGGTCAACCCCTAAACCCATAGCGTCTATCCTGAACTGGCTACCCACCTCTCTTCAGGAGGCAATCAGAATTCAGCTCATTGTACCCACATTCCTCTTTACCTCATTTACCCACAAACCAAGTCCCCAAGTCTTCTGTCATCCATCAAGCCCTCAACCTGTGCCTTCTGTAGAAGCACTAACTGGCTTGATTTCTCACACTTCATGTCCTCTTAAACACATTCTCCACCATTTTTTAGGATAATCTCTGAACTTTCTCTTCACTTTTTAGGCCTCATTGAAACCTGATTATCTTCTGAAAACATTACTTCTCCTAAAGCCCTCTAAGTGCAGGTTGCTTTTCCAGGTCTTTCAGGGATATAAGTGGGATAGAAATTCTTCATCTCTGTTTTCTACCTTCCGGGAATTGCAGGAACATACTTTGCTTTTTTTGCCTATATCATAGATGAATGCTCTCTACTCCTCAATCTCCCACTTGTGTACAGATTCCATGTCCACCCTATTTTGGAAGGACATCACACCACAAATTTCCCCTTTTACTCTTCTGTTCAACATTTTTTCTCTTTTTACTGGAACAGTCTCATCAGTATGCCAGCAAGATGTATTTCTCTCAATCAAGGAAAAAGAAAACCTAACCTTTTCTTGACTCTATTCCTACCAGCTATCACCCCCTTTTTCTTACTTTCCTTTATAGTGAAAATATTCACAAGAGTTACTATACTTACTTATCCCAATTGCTCTCTCCTTTGTCTCTTCCCCTTCTTTCATTTGGTACCTTTTTATTTTGATCTACTTTCTACCATACATAAAAGTTTAAAAAATAGCATAACAAATTTCCATGTATGTTATAGCCAGAATCACCATTTGTTTACATTTTGTTCTTCTATTATCTATTTATCTGTCTGTCTGTCTATCTATCTATCTATCTATCTATCTATCTATCCACATACACTGAGTCTTTTGAGAGTGGTTGGGGACACTGTGCCCCTTACCACTAAACACTGTAATGTGTACTTCCCAAGAATAAGTCCGTTCTCCTTCCATCACCACAGTAAAGTTATCAAAATCAGAAAATTAAACATTCTTGCAACTCCATTATCCAATACAGTGTATACATTCACATTCTGTCAGTCGTCTCAGTGCAACTCCATGATCACACGTTGCATTTAATTATCATGTCTCATTAATAGCCTTTAATCTGAAACTATTCCTTAGGCTTTCTTTACCTTTGCTGACCTTTATATCATTCCTAAATGTACTCCTTTTAGCCATTTCCTCCTACCATTCTACTGAAACAACTCTCCTTAGCATGACCATTATTCTCCAGAGTTCTAATGGTCTACTTTCTGTTTCATCTGACAGCAGCATTTGACACCAGTGATCACTCTATTTCCCTCGATTTAGGTTAATAGAGTCTACTGGGACCCTCACAATCTTTTGACGTCCCTCCCTGATCCCTGGCATCTCCTCAGTTTTCTTTGCTGGTTTCTTCTGTGCTTTGTCACCTTTTAAAGTTGGCTAGCCCCAAGAGCTCAGTTCTAGAGCATATTCTCTTTACCTACACTCACCACCTCAGCGATCTCACATTGTCTCAATGGCTAACCACTTCCAGATACACATTTCCAGCCTGGGAGTCTCTCATAAACTCTAGGCTGGAGTATCATCCTCCCACTTGCCGTCTCCAACGATGCTGAATAAAACCTTTCTTCCAAGGTCCTGATGATACTGAGACAGGCAATTCCAGTATCACTTCTCAGTCCTCTTCTTACTGGATTTTCTGCCTCACTTATTTCTGTTGACAAATACCTCTATTTTAAAATTTGAGTTATTTGGTATTTACTATATTACTCTTTGGTTTTCTTTTTATTTCTTTGTTTTGGTTAGTAACTTCCAGGTCTTTTTGTGACCTTGCCTTCCTGGCTTCCCTATGATTTTTCTTTTCTCTTTAAACACTTTGGGTAGCTTCAACCAGAGTGTGTTCTATCCATCATTTTTATATTGATCATTTATTTCCAAATATCTCTCTAGCTTCCATCTTTCCTATGAGGAATAAACTCATATATACAAATGGCTGATGGAGCGTTCAATATCTACAGGACAAAAATGTCCAAAATTTATTCTCCTCTCCTCTCCTCTCCTCTCCTCTCCTCTCCTCTCCTCTCCTCTCCTCTCCTCTCCTCTCCTCTCCCTCCCTCTCTCTCTCTCTCTCTCTCTCTCTCTCTCTCTCTCTCTTTTTTTGCTAGCTTCTTAATTCCTCTCCCATCTTCTGTATTGGTAAATTTGGTCTTAAATAGCTTGTCACTCAAACGAGAAATTCTGGAGCCATTTTAGATTTTTTCTCCTTCCCTACATTCAACAACTTACCAAGTTTTAATTGGTTCTACCTCCTTGAAATCTTTTATTTATTCCTTTATTTTCTTACCACACTTAAACCAGACCCTTACGTTCTAATTAATAGGACTACGGGACAACAAGCTTGTATTATCGCTGCTTCCTACTTGAAAACTCTAAGCACTGCTGCTAGAATGAATCCAGAAGGTGTTTAAATCATAGGTTTATCAACAAAGCTAGTCAGCAAAAACATTTACTGTTGAGAATGCTTTTATTTTTTAATACACTATTACTTTATTTCAAAGAGTAAATTTCTTCTAGTTTAAATGTAGACAGTCTAGGAACTTTGCATTTTCATTCTTCATATTACTAAGAACAAATTTGCATTTGATTCTCTTTCACAAAATTGAGCAATTAGGCTAAAATATCTAATATTTGAATTTTTTGAGAGAATTATTTCATGTGATTCTTAAGTAAAGAAAAAATTCATGTTTAAACTATGTTTAGTGTTATTTGTTTAACTATAAAATATAATTAGTCTAATATGCTTCCTATGAGGAAATAATATAATTCCCTTAAGAAAGTTTCTTCAGTAGCATGAATAAAATAATTGAAATAATGGATTCCAGGAAACATCCCAGGAAACAAAGTTCCTTTTTATGTTGCCCTAAGAATATAATTCTCATTCTGGATAGTATTTGACAAAATTCTGCAGTTTTGTTTTCCTTATTGCCTAAATGTTTTTTTTTTTATTTTCTAAAAATAAAATAATTATCACAGCAATTATCCCAGCAAACCAATGAAAAAATATCTTTCAGAATAGGTTTTGATGTCCAGAATAGGCAAATACATACGGACAGAAAGTTGATTAGTGATTGCCAGGGGCTGGGAGGAGGGTGTGTGGAGAATGACAGTTAATGACTATGGGCTTTCTTTTTGGGGTGATGAAAATGTTCTAGAATTGGATAATGGTCATAGTTGCATCATTTTGTAAATATGCTAAAAGATACTGAATTATATGCTTTAAAAGGGCGAATTTTATGGTATGTAAATTCTATCTCAATTTTAAAAATTGATTTTTGTATCAGAATAGTTGCATTATGTTGAATTCCAAAAGCACCTTGGGCTCTTGCCAGATTGACAATCTACTCGGCAGAAGAGAACTGCTTCTTTAATAGCTCACATCTGGAGTACAAAGTCACTGAGTGGGTTTAACAGTCCTGTGAGAGAGTGAGTGCTTATTTGTTGACTGATTTTTTTGACCCATGGCAAATACATTCAACTTCTTCATTTATCAAGTAGGGATAAGGATAAACAGTTAAAGAATTAGATTTATGGGTTGTTAATAGAAATATGTATAAGATTGATTGAAATTGTAAGCTACTTACAACCTGGATGATGTGGGTAATATTTAATCATTCTTCAGAAACCCTCTCAATAGCTTAACCTCTGGGGAATGTTACAGAGTGGCATATCTGGTTATTTTGAGGAAATATCACTACAGCAATTTCTAATGATGGCTATGCACTTTTTTTCTAGAGGTCTTGATTCCATAAAACATTTTTTTTCTTTCAAAGGACAGTCTGTGCAATTTTGTTCTGTGTAAAAACTCCAACCTATAAAAGAACACATTAGAGGAGGCGAGGATGCATTTCATAAATTAGTTTATTACAGGTAGTTTTGAAATAAGTCAGCTTTTCTGGGACATTTTCAACTATTTGTCCTGACTCTCCTCACAAGACTGATGCTTCAGAAACATCTAGTGCGCACTGAGGTGGGGAAATGTGTAACACTGGGACTTCGTTCACATCGAGAACTGCTCTGAAATGCTGTGGCCCTCTTTGCCACCAAAGATACAGGTGGCAGCACTTCAAACGAAAATGTCAGACTTAATACTTTTCCCTGAAATCTTAGCCTTTTATGTGTGACAAATTAAAGGATCTCACAGTATAGTGGAATTTGTTTCATAGTCTTGCTGTCCTTCTTGCACACTTCTGACTCAACATTAAATAGCTTTTCAAAACACAAAACATGCATAAAATCAGCTCCTTGTTCCTTTCTAATTTATGGTTGATGAGTTAAAATATTACCTATTGAGTAAACTATTTGCTACTAATATTTGGTGAGGGAAAAAGAACCTAATGCAAGTTTCTGATTCAAAGTTAAATTTGCTATACACATCTATAGTTCAAATAAAGAAAACGCAGGGGGATTTGATACTGAAATAAAACAACTTTGGTATCCTCCAACACTTCCTTCTTTTATTAAAAAAGTTTTCATATAAAATATATTTAGCTTCAGTGTGAAATTTTAAAAATTCACATGATGGATAGCTTGACATTTAAACTTCCAGCAATTGAACTTATTCAGAACAGATACAGCCTGGACATAAATTGAAGAGGACTTTGAAGACAAGTGAAAAATATGTTATGGATATTTGTGCTTTATTTATTTAGTAATCCATGTATGCATTTATTAATCACTTTTTAAATTAATTAGTTTGCCAATGATGTGTCAGGTTGTGGGTACACTGTAATGAATAAATAAAACTTTATACAGAGCTCACAGAACTTTCTACAGGTTCTCAGGAAAGAGCTTATTGATTTTGATTTTTTTAAAGTTCATGTAATTGATTTAGCATGATTTCCCCTGGTGCTATTTAGTGGACTACAGTGAATGGTGAATTAAATTGTAGGGTACTGTGAATGGACAGAACGCTAGGAATTGACAGATAAAGCAGCAGTCTGGGGCCACTTCATATAAGGACAGTAGTTATTCATTTAGCCATTGATTTGTTACAATTGCATATTTTAGAAAAGTGTATTTGTCATTACATTATTTAAGAACAAAGATCTAATGTAAAAAAGTATGATCAAATATTATGAAAATAATACCACTGAATATTTTACTTTTATTATTCAAATCCCAAATTTTATAAAATTTGTAATTTTAGGTTTAGAGAAGAAATTTTCAGAAACTTTCCTGCTTCTTTTATTTATTTTTTTATTAAAAAAAAAATTTTTTTTTTTAACGTTTATTTGTTTTTGAGACAGAGAGAGACAGAGCATGAACGGGGGAGGGACAGAGAGAGAGGGAGACACAGAATCGGAAGCAGGCTCCAGGCTCTAAGCCATCAGCCCAGAGCCCGACGCGGGGCTCGAACTCACGGACCGTGAGATCATGACCTGAGCTGAAATCGGAGGCTTAACCGACTGAGCCACCCAGGCGCCCCCTGTCCTGCTTCTTTTATTTAAAATGTCTCATGAAGCTTTAGATTTATGTTTACTTCCTTTTGACCTTTTGTCAATGCTGATTATAGTTCTTAGATTAAAGCACATACAATGAAAATTTTGTAATGTTCTAGTTTGTTTAATCATAAATTATATGTTGTTTTATAGACCATCATTTCTATTTTTTCTGCACTTAGGGTTTTTTATGTATTTGTAAATTCAACATCAAGGTTAGTATATTTGTTACTATTTCAGGATTTCAAGTTGAATTCTTTGTATATAATTATTTTTATATTGTGTTTTCTCCAAATTTCTTAATATTGTCTCAGAACCTGAATGACTCTCAGTAAATGATTGTTTACCAAGTGCAAGTTAATCAAGAGTAGGCTTTTTGAAAATGAAATGAGGGTTCCACAAAAAGAAACCAATACATAAATGCTGAGTACAGAAGAAATCTCTGAATTGTGAAAATGTGACACAGCAGGTGGTTTTTACCTTTTGACCTTGAATGATTCCAGTCACTGGAATTAACAGGTTGGGTTTTTGCTGAGCACAAAGCAATTTCTGTGACAACTTTTTACATAGGGCCAAAGAGCAAACTAAAAAGCAGAAAGTGACTTTGTGTGATTCTCTGAGCAGCACAAAGACATCATTGAATTGTTTCTCTTTGTACAGTATAGGAAATGTTTAGCTCCATTGTGACTCGCAGAATAGGATTTTTCATTGTTCACTCAGCAATAGAGGATATGTACCACACATTTCTAGTGCTTCTTGCTTTTTTTTTTTTTCATAGTTGGTACTTGAGTATCTAGCAATACCTCCAGCTTCAAATTTCAGAGGAGATTATTTAAATTTTTGAAGATACAGTACTAATAGGCTTTCCTATATCCTTTGGATATTAATATTTCCAGTGACCTTGTGAAAAGAGATGCATTTGTTTAGATTTATTACTTCAATCTATAGGTTTATATTTTACACTAGTGAATATTTAATTTAGGGCTGGCTTTGTGTTATAGGAAGCGTGAAAATTAGGAAAGATTCATACAAAACACAATTACTATAATATGCAGGAGGATGCAACTAGATACCCAATTCATGTGGAAGAGAAGTGAACGCATCAGAAGCTCAAAGAGGAAGACATTGTACAAGGCATGGAATAGCAAGATTTCCAAGGAGTGCTGAGACTTGAAATAGATGTGGATAGATGGGCGTAGTTGGACAGGCAGAGGAGAGAGAGAAAAAATTTGTCCAGGCATAAGGCATGGAATTTAGTTTGGTTGAGGTCGTGGAGGTCATTAGGTCCAACCGTCTAAGTGGTACATGAACTCCCTTTACTTCTGTGATCATTTTTGCAGTTGTTTTAGTTTGAGAATGACCTTTAGAGCCTCCCTTCAAGTCCAATCATTCAAAAAGTACCATTGATTTCTCTTTTAAAATGTCATTCCTATTTAGCCTTTCTTTTCCAGTCCAGTGCTGCCACTGTGGTTGTGGCTCTTTTCTTATGCTTGGTTTAGTCCAAGAGCTTCCTAACGCATTTTGCCTCTAACATCCCACCTCACATTTATCCTGCACACTAGCATGCACATGTGATAAATTATCTTAAAAGGACTCTTTTCATCATATCGTAAACTACAGTTTATAGAATTGCCTTAAAAGCTTAGACTGTCCTTTGAGGCTCTCAGCATGCTGCAAAACTGTAATTTCCCTCTCACCTCCCCCACCCTCATAGGAAGAATTTTCCATAGCAGGGCTAATCTATATTTTTCTCTAACCATGTCATGCCCATTCCAGACTTGCTGATTTTCCTCATGTTATGAATGCATTCCTGAAATCCAATGTCATCTTTCTTTGTCATGGCTAAATCATATTCATTTTTGAAGGTACAATTCTTTCCTCCATGAAATCATCCAAGATCATCCCAATTGTAGTGAATCTCATTTCCCCAAAGTCCTACAGTGCTATTTCATTAATTTTATGGTCCTTATATGTATTACACTGACTTGTTAATTAGTTTTTTAATATTTGTCTATCCTATCTCTGTATAATCTCCATGATTAGTACTGAATATCATAACATTTATTTGACTATTGCACAATGTCTAACTAAACTCTGTACATAATAATTGCTTAATTACTTATTACGTTGAGTGAAAAATAAGATTAGCTCTTCTGAGGTGGGACAAAATTTGGAGAACTTAGGAAATTTCTTTTCATTACTGACACATGAACAAGTAGAAATTAGTGCCTTCTAAATTATGACTTTAGCATTCATAGACTAAAATCTAAACCCCAAATCCCAAATCTACACAAAATGTTTAATCATTCATAATCAGAAGTTCTACAGCATGAATTTCGTCAGCCAGAAATGGGAGAGCGAACTTTAATCCTTGGTATTAAAAACAAACAAAAGTTCTGGATTATTACCGTAGTCCCTCCCCTCCCCGATACCTTTTTATGTGACCTCTGAGAATGAGAGGATCCTAATAAAAAAGTACCATTTATTTTCTTTTGACACAGTCATTTTTGGGTATGAGCATGCAATTTCAAGTTTCCTTATTATCTGAAGCTATTTCTATAATTAATTCATTTATTTACTCATTCAGCAATTATAGAGTATCTGTTATAGTACTTCTTACAGGCCAAGGTCTATGGAAGGGATGGAGATGTAGAATAGAAGTAACACACGCAAGCATGTTCTTGTGGAACTTATCACATATAAGTGATATTTAATAAAATAAGCTGTTGATCATCATGGTAGCTAATTCATTTATATTTTTCAATATAAAATTCGCTTCCATTTGCCTATTTAATTTTGTGTATCGTATTTTGTATAGAATGCACCAAAAATTATAATTATAATTTGTGAAAAAAGTTACTTCCAAAGAGTAAAATAATGTAATGGTTACTTTCGGTAGCAATCAATTTGTGTTCTTTCTCTTTCTTTTTAACTCTATCTGTGTGTAGTAAAATATCAAAATACTTGAAAGACTCTAAGATGTTCAAGATTGGACCATATATGAATATTACTGTCTACCTTAGGCAAAGTATAGCCCCCAATTTATTGAACCAATTTGAGATGTTTTTAAGTATCTGTACATTCTATGCCCAAATAGATACATTACAAACCATATTCTTTCACACATTTATGTTCAGGTCTGTGTCAATTCCTCCTTTCTCTTTCTACTTAGCCATCTTTTTATAAAGCCACACAGGCTCAACCCAAGTTCCATTTTTTTTCTGTGAAGTCTTTCTGATGCTTCCAGTACAAAAAACTACAATAGATAAAGTGCTGTTTTGTTCATTAATTGGTTTGTGGCTGTATCTTTTTTACCCAACCAATCTGAAGGATTTTTGTGGGAAGAGATGTTTTTACCTGTTGATTAAAAAAACATTCCTCTTTACCTTACACGTAGTATTTTTTGCTGTTTACATAAGAAGTCAATACCTATTTCATTCGCAACCAGTAAAGAGTAGCTTGATACATCCAGGCTATGCTCCTTCAGGTGTGCTACAAGGGCAAGAAACAAACAAATGAGGACTGGGATGAATTAATGATAATAATAATAATGAAAGGGATTCTTTTTTTTAATGTTTATTTATTTTAGAGAGAGACAAAGAGCAAGTGTGTGCAAGAGCAGGGAAAGGGCAGAGAGAGAGGGAGACAGAGGATCTGAAGTGAGCTCTGCACTGAGAGAACAGAGCCCAATGCGGGGCTCAAACTCAAGAACCACAAGATCATGACCTGAGGTGAAGTCAGACCCTTAACCAACTGAGCCACCCAGGCACTTCCAAAGGAAGGGATTCTACATGCAAGGGCTTTATTAATTGTTTTGCTTTGCTAAACTGAAGGGATCTGCCAAAGGCAGAATTTCTACAAAATCAACTTGATTTAAAAATTACTTGAATATTATTTGCTTGCCTTCATAAATCTATATAATCTCGAGAGGTACTTCTTTATCTAACTTCAGTATATGAACAAAGCCTTTTGTTACAGCTCCAGACCTTTTGTCAGCTGTGTAGCTGATCAATGTTAGCTTGAACCCATAGTGGAGGTTGCATGGCAATGAAGGCTGCCGTTGAGATTTCACTGCAGGTGCCTAGACTTGCCTCCTATGAACATACCCTTCAAGTAGTGCCCAGTGGGCCAGATATAACAAATGTGAGATGAATTCAACAAGCTTTATAGAAGTTTAAAGGTTTTTAAAAATTTTTTAAAAATTTATTTTATTTTGAGATAGTGCAAGCAGGGGAGGGGGCAGAGAGAGGGAGAGAGAGAATCCGAAGTAGGCTCTGCACCATCAGTGCAGAACCGGATGCAGGGCTCGAACTCACAAAGTGTGAGTGAGATCATGACCTGAGCCAAGATCAAGAGTCAGATGCTTAACTGACTGCACCACCCAGGCAGTCCGCTTTATAGAAGTTTAAAGTGGAGTTCATTAAAACAAAACAAAACAAAACAAAACAAAAAACAAAACACAAAAGCACTAGACCAGAACTTAAAGTTTTCTTTACAGAGCTCATGTATGAATATTGGAGACAATTTAAACATATTTATTAACTCCAGTTTCATCTCTTTTCTACTTAAATTACTTCATCATGGCAAGAATAATAATAACTTCAGTGTGAAGAAACATGTTAAAATATATTACTGAGTTTTCAGAAGTATAAACCACTCCTATTCATTGAGGTAATTTAAGGGTCTTATTTAAGGAGATATTTTGGGTCCATATTAGTTCTAAATACATGATGTATATGCTAAATATAATGCCTGGTCTTCAGAGTCTGCACATGCCCTACCTGCACACCATACAGTAGGCTTCTAGTCTGCAATTATTTTACAGCATCTTAATTAGAATAATCTGTTGAAAGCCTAGTCTTGGTTAATATTTATACAGATGTCTATGCTTAGCAGCCACCAGTTGTGAGCAAATGTCAACAAACCTTTGCTAAACCGTATGTATTATGGCCACTCATTTTCATGCACTCAAACCATTTTGCAGCAGCACTGTATGCATTATTTATCTCTCTCTCTCTCCTATGCTTTGCTAATTTGAAATGAGCTCAGAGTCAGCTGTTTACACACTAAATCTCTTAATATATGATCTTGTAATAGAAAGAATGAGATAAGGCCGACAAAGTATTATGAAGCAAGAATCAGCGATAAGCTTCTTTGATGACATGTTTAGGAACAGCTTCGCTTCAGTGCTGGTCAACTACTGTAAATATGGGCATCAACACAGGTGCAATTCTGAAGTTTGTTTCCAGGACAAACTTGTATTTGAAATCGGTGGGGTATGCTTGTTTGGAGACCCGGGAGTGAATGTCTGTGTACAAATGTTTCTGCTTCCCCAGCCGACAGCTGAGGCTCTGTCATAGCTGAACTACTTTAGTGGTGGTACCTGTAGCCACCAGCTGCTGTGGTTCTGGGTCTGAGATTCTTTTCTTTGGTCAACAGAAAATAAAAAAGTAAATTCTGTTATATGTGCTTGTGTGTGCATATGTGTGCCAAGGTTCTTTCATTTTCAAATCTGAAACTGTTTGTGTGCTCACCTCATGTGAATGTGTTTGTGGGTTTGCTAGTGGCAGTTCATTTTTAGAAATAGTCTGCTCTGGGTCAGTTGAATACATTTCTTTGTCTGTTATAGGTATAGTATTTTTTACCTCTTTCAGTATGCTCTTTCACCCTATCACAGAAATTTGGGAAAGTCAAAATGAGGTAGATGCGTAGAAGAGACAGGGTAATATCAGCAGCAGCTATTGGCGGTAAAAGGCTAAATAGCAAATACTTTGGTATTTTGCATTTAATTGTCATTTGATATATTACACAATGCAATAGAAATATAGACCCTAACCTTCTGAAGGTGACTTCCAACTTTGTGTTTGTGTGTGTGTGTGTGTGTGTGTGTGTGTGTGTGTGTGTACTTGTCTCTTAGGGATCATTCACTAACATTTGAATTAGTATTTTACATTTTTCCTCAAAATTATTTCCAATTACGGAAATTTGAATAGTGCCCTTTTCTTTGTCCTTTTATGAACCTTGTGGCCATTCTGAGCTCTTTTATGCTAGCCTTTAAATACAAATAGCTGTGTCATAGAACATACCATCTTTATATTTCAGATTTTGAGATTTCTGAATTCTTATAATTATGTAATAATACACAAACTGTGGGAGGAATAATATACTACATATACTTAATCTCTATTTTTATGGTAGGGACAAAAATAGACCAGTTCATAGACGTGTTTAAGACATAAGAAAAAGTAATCTTAAAGAAACTCTAGACATTATTTTGCACTGTCTGCCAACTTCCAGAAATAGTCCTAGTGACTTATATCTCTTGGAATTCCTTTTAGCACAAAGCATAGCACCTTGCTGAAAACTAGTCAATGTTTAGAATATGAATGAATAAATGATTGGATGGATAGATGAATGAATCATGACTTTTGATCTTAGGAAAGAAGTGGCTTATGGCCTGTGAACAAACGGGATGGGAGTAGCTTCCTAGGGTCAACCGCTTTAATAGCACAAGATGACCAGGTGGCCATTCATTTCTCCCTCTGCATGTCCTAGATTAATAATTCCTAATTAGAGATCTTTGGTTTCCATTCAGTGAATTTCTGTTTTAAATTTCCTCACCCTCGTTGTGCAGGAAAAGTCTCCAATGACATCCAGCTGCTCTTTGCCTAGAATTTGAGTGCAGAAACAAATTACACGCTTAAAATGGATTAGAATGTTTCACCACACATTGGTCTGGGATGAATACCCTGCTAGGAGCAGACGGCTGTAATTAGAATGTGCTCCTATGGCAGGGAATTTGATTAGAGATGAGAAAGTTATAAATTCTTCATGGGAAGAAATTGTCTGATAAAATTAAAAATTACCTGTATTTCATGGATATTCTCTCTGCTGCTTATCTCACAGAGTTTCTAATGCTAAATCCTGTGACACAAAGTTCCATTGATAAACATGTAAAAACTAAATATATTAAGAAAAGCAATTAAAAATATTGTAAAATCTTAGATAAAAATAATGACAATGGTTAAAGATATATGCTGAGGAGAAGCTATTTCTTCTGCAGTTGTTTTGCATATAACCCTAGCACACATACACATATATAAAAGCACCTCCTTTTAAAATTTCTTTTTAAAATTATTTGGATGGGAACAACACAGGACAGTCACGAGAGAAGCTGGGAACACTTGGTCATGGGAAATCATTTAAACATATTCCAACTTACAAGAGGGAAAAAATACCATACCTACGAAAGACAAAGAGATGTATTCTCTTTTAAAGATGTGTATTCTTCATATGCCTGCATGTGTCTCTGATCCTCCCCCTGCCCAAACTGTAGGCCTCCCAACCCCCTAAATCCAGCTTTGATATTACTGAAGAATTCAAGAGTTGAGGAAATTCTCCAGAATCTCCATATCATAGCTTCCCCTGCAATTGCAGGGATTATATGTGGAAGAAGAATCTCTATTAAACAGATACCCACAACATTTAAAGCAGACCAGGAAATCCTTTAAGAACAGTGGCACCTGAAGAATTTGGAGGAAAAAACACAGTAAAATGAAAACTTACAATTTCTCTCTGGAATTGAAGAATCCCACTTTTCATCAAGGACTATGGGGAATTTGACATCTTTTAGAAGCCTATAAATAATGAATCCTACAAACATTAAATATAATTAAAGACTCAACAGACATAATACGCTAAAGAAAAATACACATTGTGCCTAGTTCCAAATTGTAGCATCTTGACTCCTAATTGCTAACCCATTGGTGGTGGTGGAATAGGGATAGAGTGTGTGTGGAGGGGGAGGTGTCCATCAAGGCCTGTGCTAGGCATCCATTGTTTGCATCCTATTACTTGACTGCTGTCAATTGCTACCCAGTTGATTCAGTTTGCATCCTATTACTTGACTGCTGCCAACTGCTGACCACCTACTGTCTGTGTGAAATGGACAGTAGGTTCATTAATTCCATTTTGTATTTCCTTATTGCTCTTCATTAGAAAATTAGCTCTAGGGCAGTGATTCTTAAAGGGTGATTTTCATTCCTCTCCTTGGGTGCAGGGGTGGGCATTTACCAATGTCTGAAGACTTTTTTTGTGTGTGTGTCACAGAGTATGGGTGTTTTGTGTGTGTGTGTGTGTGTGTGTGTGTGTGTGTGTGTCCTACTAGCATCTAATGGTAGAGGCCAGGGATTCTGCTTAATATCCTACAATGCACAGAAAATCCTAAGGACAATGAATTATACAACACTTAATGTTAATAGTACCAAACACTGGGAAAAACTCTAGGCAAAAACAGCAAAAAATTCTGATTTTATATCCCTTTGCAGAAATTGTATCTCCTGCCAAGAGCATTTTTGTGTTTGTTTCAAGTTGGGTTCCTTGTGATGCATACTCTGAAATGGAAATGAGCAAACAAGGTGTCCATTAAGGGAATAATTTATGGATTAACATCTGCCGAAAGAAGGGAAAGAAGAGGACTGGACAGAGAAGTTGAGCTGAAATGAAGTTCCAGTGAAGGACTCAGCCAAACCCACTGAGAGCTCTGAAGTTGGGATGAACTTTCAGAGCTGCTCCAAGTGGTGAGAGGGCAGGTCTTTCACACCCTCTGTTGGTCACTCATTAGATGTCGGGTACCTAGGACAGAACCAAGACTTGAGTGAAGCAGTATTCTTGAGCTGAGGCAATCCCTATCTTGTTGGAAGGGCCATCTTCCAACAGCACTTCCAACCACTGGGGAAATAGATTCTTCCTGAAATGGGGATATAGCTGGAGAATCCCAATACTCTCCACAGTTTCCTACAGAGTCCTATAGTGGAGCTCACAACTTAGACTTCTTATATACAGAGAGAGTCTTTATGTAGTTAAGATCCCAAGTTGCAGTTTTATAATGCTTTTAGACATTCAGTGTATTTCAAAATGGCATTATATCTTTAATTACACATCCACATACAAAATAGTGCACTTTTTTTGAAGGATTCAGGTATTTCAAAATAATATTTTGAAATTAATTTCAAAGATAAATTATTAATTTATTAATTATTAATTTCAAGATAAATTATTAAGAAATAAAATATGAAGACAAAGAAAATTTGAAAGTATCCCCTGAAAAGGGGGGGCATCTGGGTACTCTATTGGGGGAGTATCTAACTCTTGATTTCAGCTCAGGTCATGATCCCACTGTTACGAGATCAAGCCCCGTGTTGAACTCCATGCTGAACCTGGAGCCTGTTTAAGATTCTCTCTCTCTGTCTGTCTGTCTTCCTCTGCCCCTCTCCTCTGCTCTCTCTTTCTACTTTATGTGAAACTGTGGTATATTTAAAAAAAAATGAGTTTTGCAGTTTATTTCCAATATAATTAATTAGTGATTACTAATATCACCATATTTTTAACTTCTTTTTTAATAAATCACAGTGATGTCATAGATACCTACTCTGCCTTCCAGAGGCAAATACCATCTATTCATAATAAAAATTTGACTATTAATATATCACTCATATAAATAAATACTAAAACTTTGTTGGAAAAAGCTCTTCCTTAACAAGAAAAAATATAAAATAATACAGTGCAATTCAGTTCAGTAAATATTTATTGATAAACTAAAATGCTCAAGGACACACTAAATATATATCAATGAATAAAAGAGTGAGAAAGATACTGTTTTTAGTATAGGGACATTTACAATCTAGCAGCATCATAAAAGGAGTACATAAAAGGTAATAAACATGATATGCCCTGGAAGCAGTATGAGTATTGTCTCTGGAGGCTTAGAGAGAGGACTCCCTCTAGGTTGGTTTAGGGTGATCAGAAAGAGCTCCAAGGAGCTCAGATACAGGATTTTGACGTGTAAAAATGAATGACACATGATGTTATTTCAGGCAGAGGAAAGAACATAAACTTAA